>NC_134700.1:2175000-2232500 GCF_043290135.1 Rhipicephalus microplus | reverse complement strand
CATTGTTCTTTAAGGTTTCACGATGCTTGCATGCGCTTTAACGAGAATATCACAATATAGCAGTTTCGCACTTGTAACGGTAGAACACGCAGTATTTGGCTTGTTCATGCCGTTTTGTGTGCTTTCACAACATTTCACCTATCGCAGTTTATTACTCGCTATAAAACAACACTATCTCGTTAGATGACGTCGTTTTTGGTAGTTTCACGACGCTACCTAGCTTTAACTAACCTAACCTAACCTACCTTCGCACTTCTATCGTTAGAAAACGTTTTACTCGCAACTTTACAATGTTTTCTACAAGATTACGACGGTTTCATGCGCTTTCACATTAGATATCGTAGTTCCCGACTTGTAATGTTGAAAAGCACTACATCTCACTAAGTGACATTGTTTAATGCGGTTTTACGACGGTTGATATATCAACCTAACCTAACATTCGCACTTGTATCTAAAAACGCTCTATTACACTGTTTCGTTCACAATTACGATATTTGCATAACCTCACAGTTTTTCACCAACTTATTGCAGTACAGAACGCTGTATCTCGCTAAATGACATTGTTCTTTAAGGTTTCACGATGCTTGCATGCGCTTTAACGAGAATATCACATTATAGCAGTTTCGCACTTGTAACGGTACAACACGCAGTATCTGGCTTGTTCAAGCCGTTTTGTGTACTTTCACAACATTTCACCTATTGCAGTTTCGTACATGCAATAAAACAACACTATCTCGTTAGATGACGTCCTTTTTGGTGGTCTCACGACGCTACATAGCTTAAACTGACATAACTCAAGCTAACCTTCGCACTTCTATCGTTAGAAAACGTTTTACTCGCAACTTTACAATGTTTTCTACAAGATTACGACGGTTTCATGCGCTTTCACATTAGATATCGTAGTTCCCGACTTGTAATGTTGAAAAACACTACATCTCACTAAGTGACATTGTTTAATGCGGTTTTACGATGGTTGATATGTCAACCTAACCTAACATTCGTACTTGTATTGAAAAACGCTCTATTACACTGTTTCGTTCACAATTACGATATTTGCATAACCTCACAGTTTTTCACCAATTATTGCAGTACAGAACGCTGTATCTCGCTAAATGACATCGTTCTTTAAGGTTTCACGATGCTTGCATGCGCTTTAACGAGAATATCACATTATAGCAGTTTCGCACTTGTAACGGTACAACACGCAGTATCTGGCTTGTTCAAGCCGTTTTGTGTACTTTCACAACATTTCACCTATTGCAGTTTCGTACATGCAATAAAACAACACTATCTCGTTAGATGACGTCCTTTTTGGTGGTCTCACGACGCTACATAGCTTAAACTAACATAACTCAAGCTAACCTTCGCACTTCTATCGTTAGAAAACGTTTTACTCGCAACTTTACAATGTTTTCTACAAGATTACGACGGTTTCATGCGCTTTCACATTAGATATCGTAGTTCCCGACTTGTAATGTTGAAAAACACTACATCTCACTAAGTGACATTGTTTAATGCGGTGTTACGACGGTTGATATCTCAACCTAACCTAACATTCGCACTTGTATCTAAATACGCTCAATTACACTGTTTCGTTCACAATTACGATATTTGCTTGACCTCACAGTTTCTCACCAACTTATTACAGTACAGAACGCTGTATCTCGCTAAATGACATCGTTCTTTAAGGTTTCACGATACTTGCATGCGCTTTAACGAGAATATCACAATAAAGCAGTTTCGCACTTGTAACGGCACAAGACGCAGTATCTGGCTAGTTCATGCCATTTTGTGTGCTTTCCCAATATTTCACCTATCGCAGTTTCGTACTCGCAATAAAACAACACTATCTCGTTAGATGACATCGTTTTTGGTGGCTTCACGACGCTACCTAGCTCAAACTAACCAAACCTTCGCACTTCTATCGTTAGAAAACGTTTTATTCGCTACTTTACAATGTTTTCTACAAGATTACGACGGTTTCATGCGCTTTCACATTAGATATCGCAGTTCCCGACTTTTACTGGTGAAAAACACAGCATCTCCCTAAGTGACATTGTTTAATGCGGTTTTAGCGCGGTTCATATCTTAACCTAACCTAACCTTACCTAACCCAACCTAACCTAACCTAACCTAACCAAACCTTAGCTAACATCCCTAACCTAACCTAACCTAACCTAACCTAACGTAACCTAACCTAACCTAACCTAACGACGTTTGCAAGCGCTTTCACTTTAGATATCGCAGTTCCCGACTTGTAATGGTGAAAAACACTGCATCTCACTAAGTGACATTGTTTAATGCGGTTTTACGACGGTTCATATCTTAACCTAACCTAACATTCGCACTTGCATTAAAAAACGCTCTATTACACTGTTTCGTTCACAATTAGGATATTTGCATAACCTCACAGTTTTTCACCAACTTATTGCAGTACAGAACGCTGTATCTCGCTAAATGACATCGTTCTTTAAGGTTTCACGATGCTTGCATGCGCTTTAACGAGAATATCACAACATAGCAGTTTCGCACTTGTAACGGTACAACACGCAGTATTTGGCTTGTTCATGCCGTTTTGTGTGCTTTCACAACATTTCACCTATCGCAGTTTCGTACTCGCAATAAAACAACACTATCTCGTTAGATGACGTTGTTTTTGGTAGTTTCACGACGCTACCTAGCTTAAACTAACATAACTCAACCTAACATAACCTTCGCACTTCTATCGTTAGAAAACGTTTTACTCGCTACTTTACATTGCTTTCTACAACATTACGACGGTTTCAAGCGCTTTCACATTAGATATCACAGTTCCCAACTTGTAAAGGTGAAAAACACTGCATCTCACTAAGTGACATTGTTTAATGCGGTTTTACGACGGTTCATACCTTAACCTAACGTAACCTAACCTAACCTAACCCAACCTAACCTAACCTAACCTAACCTAACCTAACCAAACCTAACCTAACGTAACCTAACCTAACCTAACCTAACCTAACCTAACGACGTTTGCAAGCGCTTTCACATCAGATATCGCAGTTCCCGACTTGTATTGGTGAAAAACACTGCATCTCACTAAGTGACATTGTTTAATGCGGTTTTACGACGGTTCATATCTTAACCTAACCTAACATTCGTACTTGTATTGAAAAACGCTCTATTACACTGTTTCGTTCACAATTACGATATTTGCTTGACCTCACAGTTTCTCACCAACTTATTACAGTACAGAACGCTGTATCTCGCTAAATGACATCGTTCTTTTAGGTTTCACGATACTTGCATGCGCTTTACCGAGAATGTCACAACATAGCAGTTTCGCACTTGTAACGGTACAACACGCTGTATTTGGCTTGTTCATGCCGTTTTGTGTGCTTTCACAACATTTTACCTATCGCAGTTTCGTACTCGCAATAAAACAACACTATCTCGTTAGATGACGTTCTTTTTGGTGGTCTCACGACGCTACATAGCTTAAACTAACATAACTCAAGCTAACCTTCGCACTTCTATCGTTAGAAAACGTTTTACTCGCAACTTTACAATGTTTTCTACAAGATTACGACGGTTTCATGCGCTTTCACATTAGATATCGTAGTTCCCGACTTGTAATGTTGAAAAACACTACATCTCACTAAGTGACATTGTTAATTGCGGTTTTACGACGGTTGATATCTCAACCTAACCTAACATTCGCACTTGTATCTAAATACGCTCAATTACACTGTTTCGTTCACAATTACGATATTTGCTTGACCTCACAGTTTCTCACCAACTTATTACAGTACAGAACGCTGTATCTCGCTAAATGACATCGTTCTTTAAGGTTTCAAGATACTTGCATGCGCTTTAACAAGAATATCACAATAAAGCAGTTTCGCACTTGTAACGGCACAAGACGCAGTATCTGGCTAGTTCATGCCATTTTGTGTGCTTTCCCAATATTTCACCTATCGCAGTTTCGTACTCGCAATAAAACAACACTATCTCGTTAGATGACATCGTTTTTGGTGGTTTCACGACGCTACCTAGCTCAAACTAACCGAACCTTCGCACTTCTATCGTTAGAAAACGTTTTATTCGCTACTTTACAATGTTTCCTACAAGATTACGACGGTTTCATGCGCTTTCACATTAGATATCGCAGTTCCCAACTTGTAATGGTGAAAAACACAGCATCTCACTAAGTGACATTGTTTAATGCGGTTTTACGACGGTTCATACCTTAACCTAACCTAACATTCGCACTTGTATTAAAAACGCTCTATTACACTGTTTCGTTCACAATTAGGATATTTCCATAACCTCACAGTTTTTCACCAACTTATTGCAGTACAGAACGCTGTATCTCGCTAAATGACATCGTTCTTTAAGGTTTCACGATGCTTGCATGCGCTTCAACGAGAATATCACAACATAGCAGTTTCGCACTTGTAACGGTACAACACGCAGTATTTGGCTTGTTCATGCCGTTTTGTGTGCTTTCACAACATTTCACCTATCGCAGTTTCGTACTCGCAATAAAACAACACTATCTCGTTAGATGACGTTGTTTTTGGTAGTTTCACGACGCTACCTAGCTTAAACTAACATAACTCAACCTAACATAACCTTCGCACTTCTATCGTTAGAAAACGTTTTACTCGCTACTTTACATTGCTTTCTACAACATTACGATGGTTTCAAGCGCTTTCCCATTAGATATCACAGTTCCCAACTTGTAAAGGTGAAAAACACTGCATCTCACTAAGTGACATTGTTCAATGCGGTTTTACGACGGTTCATACCTTAACCTAACGTAACCTAACCTAACCTAACCTAACCTTACCTAACCTAACCTAACCTAACCAACCCAACCCAACCTAACCTAACCTAACCTAACCTAACCTAACCTAACCTAACCTAAACTAACCCAACCCAACCTAACCTAACCTAACCTAACCTAACCCAACCTAACCCAACCCAACCCAACCTAACCTAACCAAAGCTAACCTAACCTAACCTAACCAAACCTAACCTAACCTAACTTAACCTAACCTAACGTAACCTAACCTAACCTAACCTATTCTAACGTAACCTAACCTAACCTGACCTAACCTAACCTAACGTAACCTAACCTAACCTAACATAACCTAACGTAACCTAACCTAACCTAACGTAACCTAACCTAACCAAACCCAACCTAACCCAAACCAACCCAACCCAACAACACCCAACCCAACCTAACCTAACCTAACCTAACCTTACCTAACCTAACCAAATTATCCTTACCTAACCTAACCTAACCTAACGTAACCTAACCTAACCTAACCTAACGTAACCTAACCTAACCTAACCTAACCCAACCTAACCTAACCTAACCTAACCTAACCTAATCCAACTCAACCCAACCTAACCTAATCTAACCTAACCTAACCTAACCTAACCTAACCAAACCTAACCTAACCTAACCTAACGACGGTTGCAAGCGCTTTCACATTAGATATCGCAGTTCCCCACTTTTAATGGTGAAAAACACTGCATCTCACTAATTGACATTGTTTAATGCGGTTTTACGACGGTTGATATCTCAACCTAACCTAACATTCGCACTTGTATCTAAATACGCTCAATTACACTGTTTCGTTCACAATTACGATATTTGCTTGACCTCACAGTTTCTCACAAACTTATTAAAGTACAGAACGCTGTATCTCGCTAAATGACATCGTTCTTTAAGGTTTCACGATACTTGCATGCGCTTTAACGAGAATATCACAATAAAGCAGTTTCGCACTTGTAACGACACAAGACGCAGTATCTGGCTAGTTCATGCCATTTTGTGTGCTTTCCCAATATTTCACCTATCGCAGTTTCGTACTCGCAATAAAACAACACTATCTCGTTAGATGACATCGTTTTTGGTGGCTTCACGACGCTACCTAGCTCAAACTAACCGAACCTTCGCACTTCTATCGTTAGAAAACGTTTTATTCGCTACTTTACAATGTTTTCTACAAGATTACGACGGTTTCATGCGCTTTCACATTAGATATCGCAGTTCCCGACTTTTACTGGTGAAAAACACAGCATCTCACTAAGTGACATTGTTTAATGCGGTTTTAGCGCGGTTCATATCTTAACCTAACCTAACCTTACCTAACCCAACCTAACCTAACCTAACCTAACCAAACCTTAGCTAACATCCCTAACCTAACCTAACCTAACCTAACCTAACGTAACCTAACCTAACCTAACCTAACCTAACGACGTTTGCAAGCGCTTTCACTTTAGATATCGCAGTTCCCGACTTGTAATGGTGAAAAACACTGCATCTCACTAAGTGACATTGTTTAATGCGGTTTTACGACGGTTCATATCTTAACCTAACCTAACATTCGCACTTGCATTAAAAAACGCTCTATTACACTGTTTCGTTCACAATTAGGATATTTGCATAACCTCACAGTTTTTCACCAACTTATTGCAGTACAGAACGCTGTATCTCGCTAAATGACATCGTTCTTTAAGGTTTCACGATGCTTGCATGCGCTTTAACGAGAATATCACAACATAGCAGTTTCGCACTTGTAACGGTACAACACGCAGTATTTGGCTTGTTCATGCCGTTTTGTGTGCTTTCACAACATTTCACCTATCGCAGTTTCGTACTCGCAATAAAACAACACTATCTCGTTAGATGACGTTGTTTTTGGTAGTTTCATGACGCTACCTAGCTTAAACTAACATAACTCAACCTAACATAACCTTCGCACTTCTATCGTTAGAAAACGTTTTACTCGCTACTTTACATTGCTTTCTACAACATTACGACGGTTTCAAGCGCTTTCACATTAGATATCACAGTTCCCAACTTGTAAAGGTGAAAAACACTGCATCTCACTAAGTGACATTGTTTAATGCGGTTTTACGACGGTTCATACCTTAACCTAACGTAACCTAACCTAACCTAACCCAACCTAACCTAACCTAACCTAACCTAACCTAACCAAACCTAACCTAACGTAACCTAACCTAACCTAACCTAACCTAACCTAACGACGTTTGCAAGCGCTTTCACACCAGATATCGCAGTTCCCGACTTTTATTGGTGAAAAACACTGCATCTCACTAAGTGACATTGTTTAATGCGGTTTTACGACGGTTCATATCTTAACCTAACCTAACATTCGTACTTGTATTGAAAAACGCTCTATTACACTGTTTCGTTCACAATTACGATATTTGCTTGACCTCACAGTTTCTCACCAACTTATTACAGTACAGAACGCTGTATCTCGCTAAATGACATCGTTCTTTTAGGTTTCACGATACTTGCATGCGCTTTACCGAGAATGTCACAACATAGCAGTTTCGCACTTGTAACGGTACAACACGCAGTATTTGGCTTGTTCATGCCGTTTTGTGTGCTTTCACAACATTTTACCTATCGCAGTTTCGTACTCGCAATAAAACAACACTATCTCGTTAGATGACGTTCTTTTTGGTGGTCTCACGACGCTACATAGCTTAAACTAACATAACTCAAGCTAACCTTCGCACTTCTATCGTTAGAAAACGTTTTACTCGCAACTTTACAATGTTTTCTACAAGATTACGACGGTTTCATGCGCTTTCACATTAGATATCGTAGTTCCCGACTTGTAATGTTGAAAAACACTACATCTCACTAAGTGACATTGTTAATTGCGGTTTTACGACGGTTGATATCTCAACCTAACCTAACATTCGCACTTGTATCTAAATACGCTCAATTACACTGTTTCGTTCACAATTACGATATTTGCTTGACCTCACAGTTTTTCACCAACTTATTGCAGTACAGAACGCTGTATCTCGCTAAATGACATCGTTCTTAAAGGTTTCACGATGCTTGCATGCGCTTCAACGAGAATATCACAACATAGCAGTTTCGCACTTGTAACGGTACAACACGCAGTATTTGGCTTGTTCATGCCGTTTTGAGTGCTTTCACAACATTTCACCTATCGCAGTTTCGTACTCGCAATAAAACAACACTATCTCGTTAGATGACGTTGTTTTTGGTAGTTTCACGACGCTACCTAGCTTAAACTAACATAACTCAACCTAACATAACCTTCGCACTTCTATCGTTAGAAAACGTTTTACTCGCTACTTTACATTGCTTTCTACAACATTACGACGGTTTCAAGCGCTTTCCCATTAGATATCACAGTTCCCAACTTGTAAAGGTGAAAAACACTGCATCTCACTAAGTGACATTGTTCAATGCGGTTTTACGACGGTTCATACCTTAACCTAACGTAACCTAACCTAACCTAACCTAACCTTACCTAACCTAACTTAACCTAACCAACCCAACCCAACCTAACCTAACCTAACCTAACCTAACCTAACCTAACCTAAACTAACCTAACCCAACCTAACCTAACCTAACCTAACCTAACCCAACCTAACCCAACCCAACCCAACCTAACCTAACCAAAGCTAACCTAACCTAACCTAACCAAACCTAACCTAACCTAACTTCACCTAACCTAACGTAACCTAACCTAACCTAACCTATTCTAACGTAACCTAACCTAACCTGACCTAACCTAACCTAACGTAACCTAACCTAACCTAACATAACCTAACGTAACCTAACCTAACCTAACGTAACCTAACCTAACCAAACCCAACCTAACCCAAACCAACCCAACCCAACAACACCCAACCCAACCTAACCTAACCTAACCTAACCTTACCTAACCTAACCAAATTATCCTTACCTAACCTAACCTAACCTAACGTAACCTAACCTAACCTAACCTAACGTAACCTAACCTAACCTAACCTAACCCAACGTAACCTAACCTAACCTAACCTAACCTAATCCAACTCAACCCAACCTAATCTAATCTAACCTAACCTAACCTAACCTAACCTAACCTAACCAAACCTAACCTAACCTAACCTAACCTAACCTAACCTAACGACGGTTGCAAGCGCTTTCACATTAGATATCGCAGTTCCCCACTTTTAATGGTGAAAAACACTGCATCTCACTAATTGACATTGTTTAATGCGGTTTTACGACGGTTGATATCTCAACCTAACCTAACATTCGCACTTGTATCTAAATACGCT
This sequence comes from Rhipicephalus microplus, assembly GCF_043290135.1. Taxonomy (NCBI): domain Eukaryota; kingdom Metazoa; phylum Arthropoda; class Arachnida; order Ixodida; family Ixodidae; genus Rhipicephalus; species Rhipicephalus microplus. Next base: position 2,223,389 of record NC_134700.1, on the reverse strand, counting down.
CAATTACACTGTTTCGTTCACAATTACGATATTTGGTTGACCTCACAGTTTCTCACAAACTTATTAAAGTACAGAACGCTGTATCTCGCTAAATGACATCGTTCTTTAAGGTTTCACGATACTTGCATGCGCTTTAACGAGAATATCACAATAAAGCAGTTTCGCACTTGTAACGACACAAGACGCAGTATCTGGCTAGTTCATGCCATTTTGTGTGCTTTCCCAATATTTCACCTATCGCAGTTTCGTACTCGCAATAAAACAACACTATCTCGTTAGATGACATCGTTTTTCGTGACTTCACGACGCTACCTAGCTCAAACTAACCGAACCTTCGCACTTCTATCGTTAGAAAACGTTTTATTCGCTACTTTACAATGTTTTCTACAAGATTACGACGGTTTCATGCGCTTTCACATTAGATATCGCAGTTCCCGACTTGTAATGGTGAAAAACACAGCATCTCACTAAGTGACATTGTTTAATGCGGTTTTAGCGCGGTTCATATCTTAACCTAACCTAACCTTACCTAACCCAACCTAACCTAACCTAACCTAACCAAACCTTACCTAACATCCCTAACCTAACCTAACCAAACCTAACCTAACCTAACCTAACGTAGACTAACCTAACCTAACCTAACCTAACGACGTTTGCAAGCGCTTTCACATTAGATATCGCAGTTCCCGACTTGTAATGGTGAAAAACACTGCATCTCACTAAGTGACATTGTTTAATGCGGTTTTACGACGGTTCATATCTTAACCTAACCTAACATTCGCACTTGCATTAAAAAACGCTCTATTACACTGTTTCGTTCACAATTAGGATATTTGCATAACCTCACAGTTTTTCACCAACTTATTGCAGTACAGAACGCTGTATCTCGCTAAATGACATCGTTCTTTAAGGTTTCACGATGCTTGCATGCGCTTTAACGAGAATATCACAACATAGCAGTTTGGCACTTGTAACATGCAGTATTTGGCTTGTTCATGCCATTTTGTGTGCTTTCCCAATATGTCACCTATCGCAGTTTCGTACTCGCAATAAAACAACACTATCTCGTTAGATGACATCGTTTTTGGTGGCTTCACGACGCTACCTAGCTCAAACTAACCGAACCTTCGCACTTCTATCGTTATAAAACGTTTTATTCGCTACTTTACAATGTTTTCTACAAGATTACGACGGTTTCATGCGCTTTCACATTAGATATCGCAGTTCCCGACTTGTAATGGTGAAAAACACAGCATCTCACTAAGTGACATTGTTTAATGCGGTTTTAGCGCGGTTCATATCTTAACCTAACCTAACATCCCTAACCTACCTAACCTAACCTAACCAAACCTAACCTAACCTAACGTAACCTAACCTAACCTAACGACGTTTGCAAGCGCTTTCACATTAGATATCGCAGTTCCCGACTTGTATAAGTGAAAAACACTGCATCTCACTAAGTGACATTGTTTAATGCGGTTTTACGACGGTTCATATCTTAACCTAACCTAACATTCGCACTTGCATTAAAAAACGCTCTATTACACTGTTTCGTTCACAATTAGGATATTTGCATAACCTCACAGTTTTTCACGAACATTGCAGTACAGAACGCTGCATCTCGCTAAATGACATCGTTCTTTAAGGTTTCACGATGCTTGCATGCGCTTTAACGAGAATATCACAACATAGCAGTTTCGCACTTGTAACGGTACAACACGCAGTATTTGGCTTGTTCATGCCGTTTTGTGTGCTTTCACAACATTTCACCTATCGCAGTTTCGTACTCGCAATAAAACAACACTATCTCGTTAGATGACGTTGTTTTTGGTAGTTTCACGACGCTACCTAGCTTAAACTAACATAACTCAACCTAACATAACCTTCGCACTTCTATCGTTAGAAAACGTTTTACTCGCTACTTTACATTGCTTTCTACAACATTACGACGGTTTCAAGCGCTTTCACATTAGATATCACAGTTCCCAACTTGTAAAGGTGAAAAACACTGCATCTCACTAAGTGACATTGTTTAATGCGGTTTTACGACGGTTCATACCTTAACCTAACGTAACCTAACCTAACCTTACCAAACCTAACCTAACCTAACCTAACCCAACCCAACCCAACCTAACCTAACCTAACCTAACCTAAACTAACCTAACCTAACCTAACCTAACCTAACCCAACCCAACCCAACCCAACCTAACCTAACCTAAGCTAACCTAACCAAACCTAACCAAACCTAACCTAACCTAACTTAACCTAACCTAACGTAACCTAACCTAACCTAACCTATTCTAACGTAACCTAACCTTACCTGACCTAACCTAACCTAACGTAACCTAACCTAACCTAACATAACCTAACGTAACCTAACCTAACCTAACCTAACGTAACCTAACCTAACCTAACCCAACCTAACCCAACCCAACCCAACCCAACAACACCCAACCCAACCTAACCTAACCTAACCTTACCTAACCTAACCAAATTATCCTTTCCTAACCTAACCTAACCTAACGTAACCTAACCTAACCTAACCTAACATAACCTAACCTAATCCAACGTAACCTAACCTAACCTAACCCAACCTAACCTAACCTAACCTAACCTAACCCAACTCAACCCAACCTAACCTAACCTAACAAAACCTAACCTAACCTAACAAAACCTAACCTAACCTAACCTAACGACGGTTGCAAGCGCTTTCACATTAGATATCGCAGTTCCCGACTTTTAATGGTGAAAAACACTGAATCTCACTAATTGACATTGTTTAATGCGGTTTTACGACGGTTCATATCTTAACCTAACCTAACATTCGCACTTGTATCTAAAAACGCTTTATTACACTGTTTTGTTCACAATTACGATATTTGCATAACCTCACAGTTTTTCAACAACTTATTGCAGTACAGAACGTTGTATCTCGCTAAATGACATATTTCTTTAAGGTTTCACGATGCTTGCATGCGCTTTAACGAGAATATCACAATATAGCAGTTTCGCACTTGTAACGGTAGAACACGCAGTATTTGGCTTGTTCATGCCGTTTTGTGTGCTTTCACAACATTTCACCTATCGCAGTTTAATACTCGCTATAAAACAACACTATCTCGTTAGATGACGTCGTTTTTGGTAGTTTCACGACGCTACCTAGCTTAAACTAACCTAACCTAACCTAACCTTCGCACTTCGATCGTTAGAAAACGTTTTACTCGCAACTTTACAATGTTTTCTACAAGATTACGACGGTTTCATGCACTTTCACATTAGATATCGTAGTTCCCGACTTGTAATGTTGAAAAACACTACATCTCACTAAGTGACATTGTTTAATGCGGTTTTACGACGGTTGATATGTCAACCTAACCTAACATTCGCACTTGTATCTAAAGACGCTCAATTACACTGTTTCGTTCACAATTACGATATTTGCTTGACCTCACAGTTTCTCACCAACATATTACAGTACAGAACGCTGTATCTCGCTAAATGACATCGTTCTTTAAGGTTTCACGATACTTGCATGCGCTTTACCGAGAATGTCAAAACATAGCAGTTTCGCACTTGTAACGGTACAACACGCAGTATTTGGCTTGTTCATGCCGTTTTGTGTGCTTTCACAACATTTTACCTATCGCAGTTTCGTACTCGCAATAAAACAACACTATCTCGTTAGATGACGTCGTTTTTGGTGGTTTCACGACGCTACCTAGCTTAAACTAACATAACCTAACATAAGCTTCGCACTTCTATCGTTAGAAAACGTTTTACTCGCTACTTTACATTGCTTTCTACAACATTACGACGGTTTCAAGCGCTTTCACATTAGATATCGCAGTTCCCGACTTGTAATGGTGAAAAACACTGCATCTCACTAAGTGACATTGTTTAATGCGGTTTTACGACGGTTCATATCTTAACCTAATCTAACATTCGTACTTGTATTGAAAAACTCTCTATTACACTGTTTCGTTCACAATTACGATATTTGCATAACCTCACAGTTCACCAACTTATTGCAGTACAGAACGCTGTATCTCGCTAAATGGCATTGTTCTTTAAAGTTTCACGATGCTTGCATGCGCTTTAACGAGAATATCACAATATAGCAGTTTCGCACTTGTAACGGTAGAACACGCAGTATTTGGCTTGTTCATGCCGTTTTGTGTGCTTTCACAACATTTCACCTATCGCAGTTTAATACTCGCTATAAAACAACACTATCTCGTTAGATGACGTCGTTTTTGGTAGTTTCACGACGCTACCTAGCTTAAACTAACCTAACCTAACCTAACCTTCGCACTTCTATCGTTAGAAAACGTTTTACTCGCAACTTTACAATGTTTTATACAAGATTACGACGGTTTCATGCGCTTTCACATTAGATATCGTAGTTCCCGACTTGTAATGTTGAAAAACACTACATCTCACTAACTGACATTGTTTAATGCGGTTTTACGACGGTTGATATATCAACCTAACCTAACATTCGCACTTGTATCTAAAGACGCTCAATTACACTGTCTCGTTCACAATTACGATATTTGCTTGACCTCACCGTTTCTCACCAACTTATTACAGTACAGAACGCTGTATCTCGCTAAATGACATCGTTCTTTAAGGTTTCACGATACTTGCATGCGCTTTACCGAGAATATCACAATATAGCAGTTTCGCACTTGTAACGGTAGAACACGCAGTATTTGGCTTGTTCATGCCGTTTTGTGTGCTTTCACATTTCACCTATCGCAGTTTAATACTCGCAATAAAACAACACTATCTCGTTAGATGACGTCGTTTTTGGTGGTTTCACGACGCTACGTAGCTTAAACTAACATAACTCAACCTAACTAAACCTTCGCACTTCTATCGTTAGAAAACGTTTTAATCGCTACTTTACATTGCTTTCTACAACATTACGACGGTTCCAAGCGCTTTCACATTAGATATCGCAGTTCCCGACTTGTAAAGGTGAAAAACACTGCATCTCACTAAGTGACATTGTTTAATGCGGTTTTACGACGGTTCATACCTTGACCTAACGTAACCTAACCTAACCTAACCCAACCCAACCTAACATAACCTAACCTAACCTAACCTAACCTAACCAAACCTAACCTAACGTAACCTAACCTAACCTAACCTAACCTAACCTAACGACGTTTGCAAGCGCTTTCACATTAGATATCGCAGTTCCCGACTTGTAATGGTGAAAAACACTGCATCTCACTAAGTGACATTGTTTAATGCGGTTTTACGACGGTTCATACCTTAACCTAACGTAACCTAACCTAACCTTACCTAACCTAACCTAACCTAACCTAACCCAACCCAACCCAACCTAACCTAACCTAACCTAACCTAACCTAACCCAACCCAACCCAACCCAACCTAACCTAACCTAAGCTAACCTAACCAAACTTAACCTAACCTAACTTAACCTAACCTAACGTAACCTAACCTAACCTAACCTATTCTAACGTAACCTAACTTTACCTGACCTAACCTAACCTAACGTAACCTAACCTAACCTAACATAACCTAACGTAACCTAACCTAACCTAACCCAACCTAACCCAACCCAACCCAACCCAACAACACCCAACCCAACACCCAACCCAACCTAACCTAACCTAACCTTACCTAACCTAACCAAATTATCCTTACCTAACCTAACCTAACCTAACGTAACCTAACCTAACGTAACCTAACCTAACCTAACCTAACGTAACCCAACCTAACCTAACCTAACCTAACCCAACCTAACCTAACCTAACCTAACCTAACCCAACTCAACCCAACCTAACCTAATCTAACCTAACCTAACCTAACCTAACAAAACCTAACCTAACCTATCCTAACCTAACCTAACAACGGTTGCAAGCGCTTTCACATTAGATATCGCAGTTCCCGACTTTTAAAGGTGAAAAACACTGCATCTCACTAATTTACATTGTTTAATGCGGTTTTACGACGGTTCATATCTTAACCTAACCTAACATTCGCACTTGTATCTAAAAACGCTCTATTACACTGTTTTGTTCACAATTACGATATTTGCATAACCGCAGTTTTTCTCCAACTTATTGCAGTACAGAACGTTGTATCTCGCTAAATGACATATTTCTTTAAGGTTTCACGATGCTTGCATGCGCTTTAACGAGAATATCACAATATAGCAGTTTCGCACTTGTAACGGTACAACACGCAGTATTTGGCTTGTTCATGCCGTTTTGTGTGCTTTCACAACATTTTACCTATCGCAGTTTCGTACTCGCAATAAAACAACACTATCTTGTTAGATGACGTCGTTTTTGGTGGTTTCACGACGCTACCTAGCTTAAACTAACATAACTCAACCTAACATAACCTTCGCACTTCTATCGTTAGAAAACGTTTTACTCGCTACTTTACATTGCTTTCTACAACATTACGACGGTTTCAAGCGCTTTCACTTTAGATATCGCAGTTCCCGACTTGTAATGGTGAAAAACACTGCATCTCACTAAGTGACATTGTTTAGTGCGGTTTTACGACGGTTCATATCTTAACCTAACCTAACATTCGTACTTGTATTGAAAAACGCTCTATTACACTGTTTCGTTCACAATTACGATATTTGCATAACCTCACAGCTTTTCACCAACTTATTGCAGTACAGAACGCTGTATCTCGCTAAATGACATTGTTCTTTAAGGTTTCACGATGCTTGCATGCGCTTTAACGAGAATATCACAATATAGCAGTTTCGCACTTGTAACGGTAGAACACGCAGTATTTGGCTTGTTCATGCCGTTTTGTGTGCTTTCACAACATTTCACCTATCGCAGTTTAATACTCGCAATAAAACAACACTATCTCTTTAGATGACGTCGTTTTTGGTAGTTTCACGACGCTACCTAGCCTAAACTAACCTAACCTAACCTAACCTTCGCACTTCTATCGTTAGAAAACATTTTACTCGCAACTTTACAATGTTTTCTACAAGATTACGACGGTTTCATGCGCTTTCACATTAGATATCGTAGTTCCCGACTTGTAATGTTGAAAAACGCTACATCTCACTAAGTGACGTTGTTTAATGCGGTTTTACGATGGTTGATATGTCAACCTAACCTAACATTCGCACTTGTATCTAAAGACGCTCAATTACACTGTTTCGTTCACCATTACGATATTTGCTTGACCTCACAGTTTCTCACCAACTTATTACAGTACAGAACGCTGTATCTCGCTAAATGACATCGTTCTTTAAGGTTTCACGATACTTGCATGCGCTTTACCGAGAATGTCACAACATAGCAGTTTCGCACTTGTAACGGTACAACACGCAGTATTTGGCTTGTTCATGCCGTTTTGTGTGCTTTCACATTTCACCTATCGCAGTTTCGTACTCGCAATAAAACAACACTATCTCGTTAGATGACATCGTTTTTGGTGGTTTCACGACGCTACCTAGCTCAAACTAACCGAACCTTCGCACTTCTATCGTTAGAAAACGTTTTATTCGCTACTTTACAATGTTTTCTACAAGATTACGACGGTTTCATGCGCTTTCACATTAGATATCGCAGTTCCCGACTTGTAATGGTGAAAAACACAGCATCTCACTAAGTGACATTGTTTAATGCGGTTTTAGCGCGGTTCATATCTTAACCTAACCTAACCTTACCTAACCCAACCTAACCTAACCTAACCTAACCAAACCTTACCTAACATAACCTAACCTAACCTAACCTAACCAAACCTAACCTGACCTAACCTAACGTAACCTAACCTAACCTAACCTAACCAAACCTAACCTAACCTAACGACGTTTGCAAGCGCTTTCACATTAGATATCGCAGTTCCCGACTTGTAATGGTGAAAAACACTGCATCTCACTAAGTGACATTGTTTAATGCGGTTTTACGACGGTTCATATCTTAACCTAACCTAACATTCGCACTTGTATTAAAAAACGCTCTATTGCACTGTTTCGTTCACAATTAGGATATTTGCATAACCTCACAGTTTTTCACGAACTTATTGCAGTACAGAACGCTGTATCTCGCTAAATGACATCGTTCTTTAAGGTTTCACGATGCTTGCATGCGCTTTACGAGAATATCACAACATAGCAGTTTCGCACTTGTAACGGTACAACACGCAGTATTTGGCTTGTTCATGCCGTTTTGTGTGCTTTCACAACATTTCACCTATCGCAGTTTTGTACTCGCAATAAAACAACACTATCTCGTTAGATGACGTTGTTTTTGGTAGTTGCACGACGCTACCTAGCTTAAACTAGCATAACTCAACCTAACATAACCTTCGCACTTCTATCGTTAGAAAACGTTTTACTCGCTACTTTACATTGCTTTCTACAACATTATGACGGTTTCAAGCGCTTTCACATTAGATATCACAGTTCCCAACTTGTAAAGGTGAAAAACACTGCATCTCACTAAGTGACATTGTTTAATGCGGTTTTACGACAGTTCATACCTTAACCTAACGTAACCTAACCTAACCTAACCTAACCTTACCTAACCTAACCAAACCTAACCTAACCCAACCCAACCCAACCTAACCTAACCTAACCTAACCTAAACTAACCTAACCCAACCTAACCTAACCTAACCTAACCCAACCTAACCCAACCCAACCCAACCTAACCTAACCTAAGCTAACCTAACCTAAGCTAACCAAACCTAACCTAACCTAACTTAACCTAACCTAACGTAACCTAACCTAACCTAACCTATTCTAACGTAACCTAACACCTGACCTAACCTAACCTAACCTAACCTAACATAACCTAACGTAACCTAACCTAACCTAACCTAACCTAACCTAACGTAACCTAACCTAACCTAACCCAACCTAACCCAACCCAACCCAACCCAACAACACCCAACCCAACCTAACCTAACCTAACCTAACCTTACCTAACCTAACCAAATTATCCTTACCTAACCTAACCTAACCTAACCTAACGTAACCTAACCTAACCTAACGTAACCTAACCTAACCTAACCTAACCCAACCTAACCTAACCTAACCTAACCTAACCCAACTCAACCTAACCTAATCTAACCTAACCTAACCTAACCTAACCTAACCAAACCTAACCTAACCTAACCTAACCTAACCTAATGACGGTTGCAAGCGCTTTCACATTAAATATCGCAGTTCCCCACTTTTAATGGTGAAAAACACTGCATCTCAGTAATTGACATTGTTTAATGCGGTTTTACGATGGTTGATATGTGAACCTAACCTAACATTCACACTTGTATCTAAAGACGCTCAATTACACTGTTTCGTTCACAATTACGATATTTGCTTGACCTCACAGTTTCTCACCAACTTATTACAGTACAGAACGCTGTATCTCGCTAAATGACATCGTTCTTTTAGGTTTCACGATACTTGCATGCGCTTTACCGAGAATGTCACAACATAGCAGTTTCGCACTTGTAACGGTACAACACGCAGTATTTGGCTTGTTCATGCTGTTTTGTGTGCTTTCACAACATTTTACCTATCGCAGTTTCGTACTCGCAATAAAACAACACTATCTCGTTAGATGACGTTCTTTTTGGTGGTCTCACGACGCTACATAGCTTAAACTAACATAACTCAAGCTAACCCTCGCACTTCTATCGTTAGAAAACGTTTTACTCGCAACTTTACAATGTTTTCTGCAAGATTACGACGGTTTCATGCGCTTTCACATTAGATATCGTAGTTCCCGACTTGTAATGTTGAAAAACACTACATCTCACTAAGTGACATTGTTTAATGCGGTTTTACGACGGTTCATATCTTAACCTAACCTAACATTCGCACTTGTATTAAAAACGCTGTATTACACTGTTTCGTTCACAATTAGGATATTTGCATAACCTCACAGTTTTTCACCAACTTATTGCAGTACAGAACGCTGTATCTCGCTAAATGACATCGTTCTTTAAGGTTTCACGATGCTTGCATGCGCTTCAACGAGAATATCACAACATAGCAGTTTCGCACTTGTAACGGTACAACACGCAGTATTTGGCTTGTTCATGCCGTTTTGTGTGCTTTCACAACATTTCACCTATCGCAGTTTCGTACTCGCAATAAAACAACACTATCTCGTTAGATGACGTTGTTTTTGGTAGTTTCACGACGCTACCTAGCTTAAACTAACATAACTCAACCTAACATAACCTTCGCACTTCTATCGTTAGAAAACGTTTTACTCGCTACTTTACATTGCTTTCTACAACATTACGACGGTTTCAAGCGCTTTCACATTAGATATCACAGTTCCCAACTTGTAAAGGTGAAAAACACTGCATCTCACTAAGTGACATTGTTTAATGCGGTTTTACGACGGTTCATACCTTAACCTAACGTAACCTAACCTAACCTAACCTAACCTTACCTAACCTAACCTAACCTAACCTAACCAACCCAACCCAACCTAACCTAACCTAACCTAACCTAAACTAACCTAACCCAACCTAACCTAACCTAACCTAACCTAACCCAACCTAACCCAACCCAACCCAACCTAACCTAACCAAAGCTAACCTAACCTAACCTAACCAAACCTAACCTAACCTAACTTAACCTAACCTAACTTAACCTAACCTAACCTAACCTATTCTAACGTAACCTAACCTAACCTGACCTAACCTAACCTAACGTAACCTAACCTAACCTAACATAACCTAACGTAACCTAACCTAACCTAACCTAACGTAACCTAACCCAACCTAACCCAACCTAACCCAACCCAACCCAACCCAACAACACCCAACCCAACCTAACCTAACCTAACCTAACCTTACCTAACCTAACCAACTTATCCTTACCTAACCTAACGTAACCTAACGTAACCTAACCTAACCTAACCTAACGTAACCTAACCTAACCTAACCTAACCCAACCTAACCCAACCTAACCTAACCCGACTCAACCCAACCTAACCTAACCTAACCTAACCTAACCAAACCTAACCTAACCTAACCTAACCTAACCTAACCTAACCTAACGACGGTCGCAAGCGCTTTCACATTAGATATCGCAGTTCCCCACTTTTAATGGTGAAAAACACTGCATCTCACTAATTGACATTGTTTAAAGCGGTTTTACGACGGTTCATATCTTAACCTAACCTAACATTCGCACTTGTATCTAAAAACGCTCTATTACACTGTTTTGTTCACAATTACGATATTTGCATAACCTCACAGTTTTTCACCAACTTATTGCAGTACAGAACGCTGTATCTCGCTAAATGACATTGTTCTTTAAGGTTTCACGATGCTTGCATGCGCTTTAACGAGAATATCACAATATAGCAGTTTCGCACTTGTAACGGTAGAACACGCAGTATTTGGCTTGTTCATGCCGTTTTGTGTGCTTTCACAACATTTCACCTATGGCAGTTTAATACTCGCTATAAAACAACACTATCTCGTTAGATGACGTCGTTTTTGGTAGTTTCACGACGCTACGTAGCTTAAACTAACATAACTCAACCTAACATAACCTTCGCACTTCTATCGTTAGAAAACGTTTTACTCGCTACTTTACATTGCTTTCTACAACATTACGACGGTTTCAAGCGCTTTCACATTAGATATCGCAGTTCCCATCTTGTAAAGGTGAAAAACACTGCATCTCACTAAGTGACATTGTTTAATGCGGTTTTACGACGGTTCATACCTTAACCTAACGTAACCTAACCTAACCTAACCCAACCTAACCTAACATAACCTAACCTAACCTAACCTAACCTAACCTAACCTAACCTAACCTAACCAAACCTAACCTAACGTAACCTAACCTAACCTAACCTAACCTAACCTAACCTAACGACGGTTTCATGCGCTTTCACATTAGATATCGTAGTTCCCGACTTGTAATGTTGAAAAACACTACATCTCACTAAGTGACATTGTTTAATGCGGTTTTACGACTGTTGATATCTCAACATAACCTAACATTCGCACTTGTATCTAAATACGCTCAATTACACTGTTTCGTTCACAATTACGATATTTGCTTGACCTCACAGTTTCTCACCAACTTATTACAGTACAGAACGCTGTATCTCGCTAAATGACATCGTTCTTTAAGGTTTCAAGATACTTGCATGCGCTTCAACGAGAATATCACAACATAGCAGTATCGCACTTGTAACGGTACAACACGCAGTATTTGGCTTGTTCATGCCGTTTTGTGTGCTTTCACAACATTTCACCTATCGCAGTTTCGTACTCGCAATAAAACAACACTATCTCGTTAGATGACGTTGTTTTTGGTAGTTTCACGACGCTACCTAGCTTAAACTAACATAACTCAACCTAACATAACCTTCGCACTTCTATCGTTAGAAAACGTTTTACTCGCTACTTTACATTGCTTTCTACAACATTACGACGGTTTCAAGCGCTTTCATATTAGATATCACAGTTCCCAACTTGTAAAGGTGAAAAACACTGCATCTCACTAAGTGACATTGTTTAATGCGGTTTTACGACGGTTCATACCTTAACCTAACGTAACCTAACCTAACCTAACCTAACCTTACCTAACCTAACCTAACCTAACCTAACCAACCCAACCCAACCTAACCTAACCTAACCTAACCTAAACTAACCTAACCCAACCTAACCTAACCTAACCTAACCTAACCCAACCTAACCCAACCCAACCCAACCTAACCTAACCAAACCTAACCTAACCTAACCTAACCAAACCTAACCTAACCTAACTTAACCTAACCTAACGTAACCTAACCTAACCTAACCTATTCTAACGTAACCTAACCTAACCTAACGTAACCTAACCTAACCTAACATAACCTAACGTAACCTAACCTAACGTAACCTAACCTAACCGAACCCAACCTAACCCAACCCAACCCAACCCAACAACACCCAACCCAACCTAACCTAACCTAACCTAACCTTACCTAACCTAACCAAATTATCCTTACCTAACCTAACCTAACCTAACGTAACCTAACCTAACCTAACCTAACGTAACCTAACCTAACCTAACCTAACCTAACCCAACCTAACCTAACCTAACCTAACCTAACCCAACTCAACCCAACCTAACCTAATCTAACCTAACCTAACCTAACCTAACCTAACCAAACCTAACCTAACCTAACCTAACCTAACCTAACGACGGTTGCAAGCGCTTTCACATTAGATATCGCAGTTCCCCACTTTTAATGGTGAAAAACAGTGCATCTCACTAATTGACATTGTTTAATGCGGTTTTACGACGGTTCATATCTTAACCTAACCTAACATTCGCACTTGTATCTAAAGACGCTCAATTACACTGTTTCGTTCACAATTACGATATTTGCTTGACCTCACAGTTTCTCACCAACTTATTACAGTACAGAACGCTGTATCTCGCTAAATGACATCGTTCTTTAAGGTTTCACGATACTTGCATGCGCTTTACCGAGAATATCACAATATAGCAGTTTCGCACTTGTAACGGTAGAACACGCAGTATTTGGCTTGTTCATGCCGTTTTGTGTGCTTTCACAACATTTCACCTATCGCAGTTTAATACTCGCAATAAAACAACACTATCTCGTTAGATGACGTCGTTTTTGGTGGTTTCACGACGCTACGTAGCTTAAACTAACATAACTCAACCTAACATAACCTTCGCACTTCTATCGTTAGAAAACGTTTTACTCGCTACTTTACATTGCTTTCTACAACATTACGACGGTTTCAAGCGCTTTCACATTAGATATCGCAGTTCCCAACTTGTAAAGGTGAAAAACACTGCATCTCACTAAGTGACATTGTTTAATGCGGTTTTACGACGGTTCATACCTTAACCTAACGTAACCTAACCTAACCTAACCCAACCTAACCTAACATAACCTAACCTAACCTAACCTAACCTAACCTAACCAAACCTAACCTAATGTAACCTAACCTAACCTAACCTAACCTAACCTTAACGACGTTTGCAAGCGCTTTCACATTAGATATCGCAGTTCCCGACTTGTAATGGTGAAAAACACTGCCTCTCACTAACTGACATTGTTTAATGCGGTTTTACGACGGTTCATCTTAACCTAACCTAACATTCGTACTTGTATTGAAAAACGCTCTATTACACTGTTTCGTTCACAATTACGATATTTGCATAACCTCACAGTTTTTCACCAACTTATTGCAGTACAGAACGCTGTATCTCGCTAAATGACATCGTTCTTTAAGGTTTCACGATACTTGCATGCGCTTTAACGAGAATATCACAATAAAGCAGTTTCGCACTTGTAACGGCACAAGACGCAGTATCTGGCTAGTTCATGCCATTTTGTGTGCTTTCCCAATATTTCACCTATCGCAGTTTCGTACTCGCAATAAAACAACACTATCTCGTTAGATGACATCGTTTTTGGTGGCTTCACGACGCTACCTAGCTCAAACTAACCGAACCTTCGCACTTCTATCGTTAGAAAACGTTTTATTCGCTACTTTACAATGTTTTCTACACGATTACGACGGTTTCATGCGCTTTCACATTAGATATCGCAGTTCCCGACTTGTAATGGTGAAAAACACAGCATCTCACTAAGTGACATTGTTTAATGCAGTTTTAGCGCGGTTCATATCTTAACCTAACCTAACCTTACCTAACCCAACCTAACCTAACCTAACCTAACCAAACCTTACCTAACATCCCTAACCTAACCTAACCTAACCTAACCTAACCAAACCTAACCTAACCTAACCTAACGTAACCTAACCTAACCTAACCTAACCTAACCTAACGACGTTTGCAAGCGCTTTCACATTAGATATCGCAGTTCCCGACTTGTAATGGTGAAAAACACTGCATCTCACTAAGTGACATTGTTTAATGCGGTTTTACGACGGTTCATATCTTAACCTAACCTAACATTCGCACTTGCATTAAAAAACGCTCTATTACACTGTTTCGTTCACAATTAGGATATTTGCATAACCTCACAGTTTTTCACCAACTTATTGCAGTACAGAACGCTGTATCTCGCTAAATGACATCGTTCTTTAAGGTTTCACGATGCTTGCATGCGCTTTACCGAGAATATCACAATATAGCAGTTTCGCACTTGTAACGGTAGAACACGCAGTATTTGGCTTGTTCATGCCGTTTTGTGTGCTTTCACAACATTTCACCTATCGCAGTTTAATACTCGCAATAAAACAACACTATCTCGTTAGATGACGTCGTTTTTGGTGGTTTCACGACGCTACCTAGCTTAAACTAACATAACCTAACATAACCTTCGCACTTCTATCGTTAGAAAACGTTTTACTCGCTACTTTACGTTGCTTTCTACAACATTACGACGGTTTCAAGCGCTTTCACATTAGATATCACAGTTCCCAACTTGTAAAGGTGAAAAACACTGCATCTCACTAAGTGACATTGTTTAATGCGGTTTTACGACGGTTCATACCTTAACCTAACGTAACCTAACCTAACCTAACCTAACCTTACCTAACCTAACCTAACCTAACCTAACCAACCCAACCCAACCCAACCTAACCTAACCTAACCTAAACTAACCTAACCCAACCTAACCTAACCTAACCTAACCTAACCCAACCTAACCCAACCCAACCCAACCTAACCTAACGAAAGCTAACCTAACCTAACCTAACCAAACCTAACCTAACCTAACTTAACCTAACCTAACTTAACCTAACCTAACCTAACCTATTCTAACGTAACCTAACCTAACCTGACCTAACCTAACCTAACGTAACCTAACCTAACCTAACATAACCTAACGTAACCTAACCTAACCTAACGTAACCTAACCCAACCTAACCCAACCTAACCCAACCCAACCCAACCCAACAACACCCAACCCAACCTAACCTAACCTAACCTAACCTTACCTAACCTAACCTAACCTAACCTAACGTAACCTAACCTAACCTAACCTAACGTAACCTAACCTAACCTAACCTAACCCAACCTAACCTAACCTAACCTAACCTAACCCAACTCAACCCAACCTAACCTAATCTAACCTAACCTAACCTAACCTAACCTAACCAAACCTAACCTAACCTAACCTAACCTAACCTAACCTAACCTAACCTAACCTAACGACGGTTGCAAGCGCTTTCACATTAGATATCGCAGTTCCCCACTTTTAATGGTGAAAAACACTGCATCTCACTAATTGACATTGTTTAAAGCGGTTTTACGACGGTTCATATCTTAACCTAACCTAACATTCGCACTTGTATCTAAAAACGCTCTATTACACTGTTTTGTTCACAATTACGATATTTGCATAACCTCACAGTTTTTCACCAACTTATTGCAGTACAGAACGCTGTATCTCGCTAAATGACATTGTTCTTTAAGGTTTCACGATGCTTGCATGCGCTTTAACGAGAATATCACAATATAGCAGTTTCGCACTTGTAACGGTAGAACACGCAGTAATTGGCTTGTTCATGCCGTTTTGTGTGCTTTCACAACATTTCACCTATGGCAGTTTAATACTCGCTATAAAACAACACTATCTCGTTAGATGACGTCGTTTTTGGTAGTTTCACGACGCTACGTAGCTTAAACTAACATAACTCAACCTAACATAACCTTCGCACTTCTATCGTTAGAAAACGTTTTACTCGCTACTTTACATTGCTTTCTACAACATTACGACGGTTTCAAGCGCTTTCACATTAGATATCGCAGTTCCCAACTTGTAAAGGTGAAAAACACTGCATCTCACTAAGTGACATTGTTTAATGCGGTTTTACGACGGTTCATACCTTAACCTAACGTAACCTAACCTAACCTAACCCAACCTAACCTAACCTAACCTAACCTAACCTAACCTAACCTAACCTAACCTAACCTAACCAAACCTAACCTAACGTAACCTAACCTAACCTAACCTAACCTAACCTAACCTAACGACGGTTTCATGCGCTTTCACATTAGATATCGTAGTTCCCGACTTGTAATGTTGAAAAACACTACATCTCACTAAGTGACATTGTTTAATGCGGTTTTACGACTGTTGATATCTCAACCTAACCTAACATTCGCACTTGTATCTAAATACGCTCAATTACACTGTTTCGTTCACAATTACGATATTTGCTTGACCTCACAGTTTCTCACCAACTTATTACAGTACAGAACGCTGTATCTCGCTAAATGACATCGTTCTTTAAGGTTTCAAGATACTTGCATGCGCTTCAACGAGAATATCACAACATAGCAGTATCGCACTTGTAACGGTACAACACGCAGTATTTGGCTTGTTCATGCCGTTTTGTGTGCTTTCACAACATTTCACCTATCGCAGTTTCGTACTCGCAATAAAACAACACTATCTCGTTAGATGACGTTGTTTTTGGTAGTTTCACGACGCTACCTAGCTTAAACTAACATAACTCAACCTAACATAACCTTCGCACTTCTATCGTTAGAAAACGTTTTACTCGCTACTTTACATTGCTTTCTACAACATTACGACGGTTTCAAGCGCTTTCATATTAGATATCACAGTTCCCAACTTGTAAAGGTGAAAAACACTGCATCTCACTAAGTGACATTGTTTAATGCGGTTTTACGACGGTTCATACCTTAACCTAACGTAACCTAACCTAACCTAACCTTACCTAACCTAACCTAACCTAACCAACCCAACCCAACCTAACCTAACCTAACCTAACCTAAACTAACCTAACCCAACCTAACCTAACCTAACCTAACCTAACCCAACCTAACCCAACCCAACCCAACCCAACCTAACCTAACCAAAGCTAACCTAACCTAACCTAACCAAACCTAACCTAACCTAACTTAACCTAACCTAACGTAACCTAACCTAACCTAACCTATTCTAACGTAACCTAACCTAACCTAACGTAACCTAACCTAACCTAACATAACCTAACGTAACCTAACCTAACCTAACGTAACCTAACCTAACCGAACCCAACCTAACCCAACCCAACCCAACCCAACAACACCCAACTCAACCTAACCTAACCTAACCTAACCTTACCTAACCTAACCAAATTATCCTTACCTAACCTAACCTAACCTAACGTAACCTAACCTAATCTAACCTAACGTAACCTAACCTAACCTAACCTAACCTAACCCAACCTAACCTAACCTAACCTAACCTAACCCAACTCAACCCAACCTAACCTAATCTAACCTAACCTAACCTAACCTAACCTAACCAAACCTAACCTAACCTAACCTAACCTAACCTAACGACGGTTGCAAGCGCTTTCACATTAGATATCGCAGTTCCCCACTTTTAATGGTGAAAAACAGTGCATCTCACTAATTGACATTGTTTAATGCGGTTTTACGACGGTTCATATCTTAACCTAACCTAACATTCGCACTTGTATCTAAAAACGCTCTATTACACTGTTTTGTTCACAATTACGATATTTGCATAACCTCACAGTTTTTCACCAACTTATTGCAGTACAGAACGCTGTATCTCGCTAAATGACATTGTTCTTTAAGGTTTCACGATGCTTGCACGCGCTTTAACGAGAATATCACAACATAGCAGTTTCGCACTTGTAACGGTAGAACACGCAGTATTTGGCTTGTTCATGCCGTTTTGTGTGCTTTCACAACATTTCACCTATCGCAGTTTAATACTCGCTATAAAACAACACTATCTCGTTAGATGACGTCGTTTTTGGTAGTTTCACGACGCTACCTAGCTTAAACTAACCTAACCTAAGCTAACCTTCGCACTTCTATCGTTAGAAAACGTTTTACTCGCAACTTTACAATGTTTTCTGCAAGATTACGACGGTTTCATGCGCTTTCACATTAGATATCGTAGTTCCCGACTTGTAATGTTGAAAAACACTACATCTCACTAAGTGACATTGTTTAATGCGGTTTTACGACGGTTCATATCTTAACCTAACCTAACATTCGCACTTGTATTAAAAACGCTCTATTACACTGTTTCGTTCACAATTAGGATATTTGCATAACCTCACAGTTTTTCACCAACTTATTGCAGTACAGAACGCTGTATCTCGCTAAATGACATCGTTCTTTAAGGTTTCACGATGCTTGCATGCGCTTCAACGAGAATATCACAACATAGCAGTTTCGCACTTGTAACGGTACAACACGCAGTATTTGGCTTGTTCATGCCGTTTTGTGTGCTTTCACAACATTTCACCTATCGCAGTTTCGTACTCGCAATAAAACAACACTATCTCGTTAGATGACGTTGTTTTTGGTAGTTTCACGACGCTACCTAGCTTAAACTAACATAACTCAACCTAACATAACCTTCGCACTTCTATCGTTAGAAAACGTTTTACTCGCTACTTTACATTGCTTTCTACAACATTACGACGGTTTCAAGCGCTTTCACATTAGATATCACAGTTCCCAACTTGTAAAGGTGAAAAACACTGCATCTCACTAAGTGACATTGTTTAATGCGGTTTTACGACGGTTCATACCTTAACCTAACGTAACCTAACCTAACCTAACCTAACCTTACCTAACCTAACCTAACCTAACCTAACCAACCCAACCCAACCTAACCTAACCTAACCTAACCTGAACTAACCTAACCCAACCTAACCTAACCTAACCTAACCTAACCCAACCTAACCCAACCCAACCCAACCTAACCTAACCAAAGCTAACCTAACCTAACCTAACCAAACCTAACCTAACCTAACTTAACCTAACCTAACTTCACCTAACCTAACCTAACCTATTCTAACGTAACCTAACCTAACCTGACCTAACCTAACCTAACGTAACCTAACCTAACCTAACATAACCTAACGTAACCTAACCTAACCTAACCTAACGTAACCTAACCCAACCTAACCCAACCTAACCCAACCCAACCCAACCCAACAACACCCAACCCAACCTAACCTAACCTAACCTAACCTTACCTAACCTAACCAACTTATCCTTACCTAACCTAACCTAACCTAACGTAACCTAACCTAACCTAACCTAACGTAACCTAACCTAACCTAACCTAACCCAACCTAACCTAACCTAACCTAACCTAACCCAACTCAACCCAACCTAACCTAACCTAACCTAACCTAACCAAACCTAACCTAACCTAACCTAACCTAACCTAACCTAACGACGGTTGCAAGCGCTTTCACATTAGATATCGCAGTTCCCCACTTTTAATGGTGAAAAACACTGCATCTCACTAATTGACATTGTTTAAAGCGGTTTTACGACGGTTCATATCTTAACCTAACCTAACATTCGCACTTGTATCTAAAAACGCTCTATTACACTGTTTTGTTCACAATTACGATATTTGCATAACCTCACAGTTTTTCACCAACTTATTGCAGTACAGAACGCTGTATCTCGCTAAATGACATTGTTCTTTAAGGTTTCACGATGCTTGCATGCGCTTTAACGAGAATATCACAATATAGCAGTTTCGCACTTGTAACGGTAGAACACGCAGTATTTGGCTTGTTCATGCCGTTTTGTGTGCTTTCACAACATTTCACCTATGGCAGTTTAATACTCGCTATGAAACAACACTATCTCGTTAGATGACGTCGTTTTTGGTAGTTTCACGACGCTACGTAGCTTAAACTAACATAACTCAACCTAACATAACCTTCGCACTTCTATCGTTAGAAAACGTTTTACTCGCTACTTTACATTGCTTTCTACAACATTACGACGGTTTCAAGCGCTTTCACATTAGATATCGCAGTTCCCAACTTGTAAAGGTGAAAAACACTGCATCTCACTAAGTGACATTGTTTAATGCGGTTTTACGACGGTTCATACCTTAACCTAACGTAACCTAACCTAACCTAACCCGACCTAACCTAACATAACCTAACCTAACCTAACCTAACCTAACCTAACCTAACCTAACCTAACCAAACCTAACCTAACGTAACCTAACCTAACCTAACCTAACCTAACCTAACCTAACGACGGTTTCATGCGCTTTCACATTAGATATCGTAGTTCCCGACTTGTAATGTTGAAAAACACTACATCTCACTAAGTGACATTGTTTAATGCGGTTTTACGACTGTTGATATCTCAACCTAACCTAACATTCGCACTTGTATCTAAATACGCTCAATTACACTGTTTCGTTCACAATTACGATATTTGCTTGACCTCACAGTTTCTCACCAACTTATTACAGTACAGAACGCTGTATCTCGCTAAATGACATCGTTCTTTAAGGTTTCAAGATACTTGCATGCGCTTCAACGAGAATATCACAACATAGCAGTATCGCACTTGTAACGGTACAACACGCAGTATTTGGCTTGTTCATGCCGTTTTGTGTGCTTTCACAACATTTCACCTATCGCAGTTTCGTACTCGCAATAAAACAACACTATCTCGTTAGATGACGTTGTTTTTGGTAGTTTCACGACGCTACCTAGCTTAAACTAACATAACTCAACCTAACATAACCTTCGCACTTCTATCGTTAGAAAACGTTTTACTCGCTACTTTACATTGCTTTCTACAACATTACGACGGTTTCAAGCGCTTTCATATTAGATATCACAGTTCCCAACTTGTAAAGGTGAAAAACACTGCATCTCACTAAGTGACATTGTTTAATGCGGTTTTACGACGGTTCATACCTTAACCTAACGTAACCTAACCTAACCTAACCTTACCTAACCTAACCTAACCTAACCAACCCAACCCAACCTAACCTAACCTAACCTAACCTAAACTAACCTAACCCAACCTAACCTAACCTAACCTAACCTAACCCAACCTAACCCAACCCAACCCAACCCAACCTAACCTAACCAAAGCTAACCTAACCTAACCTAACCAAACCTAACCTAACCTAACTTAACCTAACCTAACGTAACCTAACCTAACCTAACCTATTCTAACGTAACCTAACCTAACCTAACGTAACCTAACCTAACCTAACATAACCTAACGTAACCTAACCTAACCTAACGTAACCTAACCTAACCGAACCCAACCTAACCCAACCCAACCCAACCCAACAACACCCAACCCAACCTAACCTAACCTAACCTAACCTTACCTAACCTAACCAAATTATCCTTACCTAACCTAACCTAACCTAACGTAACCTAACCTAACCTAACCTAACGTAACCTAACCTAACCTAACCTAACCTAACCCAACCTAACCTAACCTAACCTAACCTAACCCAACTCAACCCAACCTAACCTAATCTAACCTAACCTAACCTAACCTAACCTAACCAAACCTAACCTAACCTAACCTAACCTAACGACGGTTGCAAGCGCTTTCACATTAGATATCGCAGTTCCCCACTTTTAATGGTGAAAAACAGTGCATCTCACTAATTGACATTGTTTAATGCGGTTTTACGACGGTTCATATCTTAACCTAACCTAACATTCGCACTTGTATCTAAAAACGCTCTATTACACTGTTTTGTTCACAATTACGATATTTGCATAACCTCACAGTTTTTCACCAACTTATTGCAGTACAGAACGCTGTATCTCGCTAAATGACATTGTTATTTAAGGTTTCACGATGCTTGCATGCGCTTTAACGAGAATATCACAATATAGCAGTTTCGCACTTGTAACGGTAGAACACGCAGTATTTGGCTTGTTCATGCCGTTTTGTGTGCTTTCACAACATTTCACCTATCGCAGTTTAATACTCGCTATAAAACAACACTATCTCGTTAGATGACGTCGTTTTTGGTAGTTTCACGACGCTACCTAGCTTAAACTAACCTAACCTAAGCTAACCTTCGCACTTCTATCGTTAGAAAACGTTTTACTCGCAACTTTACAATGTTTTCTACAAGATTACGACGGTTTCATGCGCTTTCACATTAGATATCGTAGTTCCCGACTTGTAATGTTGAAAAACACTACATCTCACTAAGTGACATTGTTTAATGCGGTTTTACGACGGTTGATATATCAACCTAACCTAACATTCGCACTTGTATCTAAAGACGCTCAATTACACTGTTTCGTTCACAATTACGATATTTGCTTGACCTCACAGTTTCTCACCAACTTATTACAGTACAGAACGCTGTATCTCGCTAAATGACATCGTTCTTTAAGGTTTCACGATACTTGCATGCGCTTTACCGAGAATATCACAATATAGCAGTTTCGCACTTGTAACGGTAGAACACGCAGTATTTGGCTTGTTCATGCCGTTTTGTGTGCTTTCACAACATTTCACCTATCGCAGTTTAATACTCGCAATAAAACAACACTATCTCGTTAGATGACGTCGTTTTTGGTGGTTTCACGACGCTACGTAGCTTAAACTAACATAACTCAACCTAACATAACCTTCGCACTTCTATCGTTAGAAAACGTTTTACTCGCTACTTTACATTGCTTTCTACAACATTACGACGGTTTCAAGCGCTTTCACATTAGATATCGCAGTTCCCAACTTGTAAAGGTGAAAAACACTGCATCTCACTAAGTGACATTGTTTAATGCGGTTTTACGACGGTTCATACCTTAACCTAACGTAACCTAACCTAACCTAACCCAACCTAACCTAACATAACCTAACCTAACCTAACCTAACCTAACCAAACCTAACCTAATGTAACCTAACCTAACCTAACCTAACCTAACCTAACGACGTTTGCAAGCGCTTTCACATTAGATATCGCAGTTCCCGACTTGTAATGGTGAAAAACACTGCCTCTCACTAACTGACATTGTTTAATGCGGTTTTACGACGGTTCATCTTAACCTAACCTAACATTCGTACTTGTATTGAAAAACGCTCTATTACACTGTTTCGTTCACAATTACGATATTTGCATAACCTCACAGTTTTTCACCAACTTATTGAAGTACAGAACGCTGTATCTCGCTAAATGACATCGTTCTTTAAGGTTTCACGATACTTGCATGCGCTTTAACGAGAATATCACAATAAAGCAGTTTCGCACTTGTAACGGCACAAGACGCAGTATCTGGCTAGTTCATGCCATTTTGTGTGCTTTCCCAATATTTCACCTATCGCAGTTTCGTACTCGCAATAAAACAACACTATCTCGTTAGATGACATCGTTTTTGGT
Organism: Rhipicephalus microplus; assembly: GCF_043290135.1. Lineage (NCBI taxonomy): Eukaryota > Metazoa > Arthropoda > Arachnida > Ixodida > Ixodidae > Rhipicephalus > Rhipicephalus microplus. Next base: position 2,199,268 of record NC_134700.1, on the reverse strand, counting down.
GGCTTCACGACGCTACCTAGCTCAAACTAACCGAACCTTCGCACTTCTATCGTTAGAAAACGTTTTATTCGCTACTTTACAATGTTTTCTACACGATTACGACGGTTTCATGCGCTTTCACATTAGATATCGCAGTTCCCGACTTGTAATGGTGAAAAACACAGCATCTCACTAAGTGACATTGTTTAATGCAGTTTTAGCGCGGTTCATATGAACTTAACCTAACCTAACCTTACCTAACCCAACCTAACCTAACCTAACCTAACCAAACCTTACCTAACATCCCTAACCTAACCTAACCTAACCTAACCTAACCAAACCTAACCTAACCTAACCTAACGTAACCTAACCTAACCTAACCTAACCTAACCTAACGACGTTTGCAAGCGCTTTCACATTAGATATCGCAGTTCCCGACTTGTAATGGTGAAAAACACTGCATCTCACTAAGTGACATTGTTTAATGCGGTTTTACGACGGTTCATATCTTAACCTAACCTAACATTCGCACTTGCATTAAAAAACGCTCTATTACACTGTTTCGTTCACAATTAGGATATTTGCATAACCTCACAGTTTTTCACCAACTTATTGCAGTACAGAACGCTGTATCTCGCTAAATGACATCGTTCTTTAAGGTTTCACGATGCTTGCATGCGCTTTACCGAGAATATCACAATATAGCAGTTTCGCACTTGTAACGGTAGAACACGCAGTATTTGGCTTGTTCATGCCGTTTTGTGTGCTTTCACAACATTTCACCTATCGCAGTTTAATACTCGCAATAAAACAACACTATCTCGTTAGATGACGTCGTTTTTGGTGGTTTCACGACGCTACCTAGCTTAAACTAACATAACCTAACATAACCTTCGCACTTCTATCGTTAGAAAACGTTTTACTCGCTACTTTACGTTGCTTTCTACAACATTACGACGGTTTCAAGCGCTTTCACATTAGATATCACAGTTCCCAACTTGTAAAGGTGAAAAACACTGCATCTCACTAAGTGACATTGTTTAATGCGGTTTTACGACGGTTCATACCTTAACCTAACGTAACCTAACCTAACCTAACCTAACCTTACCTAACCTAACCTAACCTAACCTAACCAACCCAACCCAACCCAACCTAACCTAACCTAAACTAACCTAACCCAACCTAACCTAACCTAACCTAACCTAACCCAACCTAACCCAACCCAACCCAACCTAACCTAACCAAAGCTAACCTAACCTAACCTAACCAAACCTAACCTAACCTAACTTAACCTAACCTAACTTAACCTAACCTAACCTAACCTATTCTAACGTAACCTAACCTAACCTGACCTAACCTAACCTAACGTAACCTAACCTAACCTAACATAACCTAACGTAACCTAACCTAACCTAACGTAACCTAACCCAACCTAACCCAACCTAACCCAACCCAACCCAACCCAACAACACCCAACCCAACCTAACCTAACCTAACCTAACCTTACCTAACCTAACCAACTTATCCTTACCTAACCTAACCTAACCTAACGTAACCTAACCTAACCTAACCTAACGTAACCTAACCTAACCTAACCTAACCCAACCTAACCTAACCTAACCTAACCTAACCCAACTCAACCCAACCTAACCTAATCTAACCTAACCTAACCTAACCTAACCTAACCAAACCTAACCTAACCTAACCTAACGACGGTTGCAAGCGCTTTCACATTAGATATCGCAGTTCCCCACTTTTAATGGTGAAAAACACTGCATCTCACTAATTGACATTGTTTAAAGCGGTTTTACGACGGTTCATATCTTAACCTAACCTAACATTCGCACTTGTATCTAAAAACGCTCTATTACACTGTTTTGTTCACAATTACGATATTTGCATAACCTCACAGTTTTTCACCAACTTATTGCAGTACAGAACGCTGTATCTCGCTAAATGACATTGTTCTTTAAGGTTTCACGATGCTTGCATGCGCTTTAACGAGAATATCACAATATAGCAGTTTCGCACTTGTAACGGTAGAACACGCAGTAATTGGCTTGTTCATGCCGTTTTGTGTGCTTTCACAACATTTCACCTATGGCAGTTTAATACTCGCTATAAAACAACACTATCTCGTTAGATGACGTCGTTTTTGGTAGTTTCACGACGCTACGTAGCTTAAACTAACATAACTCAACCTAACATAACCTTCGCACTTCTATCGTTAGAAAACGTTTTACTCGCTACTTTACATTGCTTTCTACAACATTACGACGGTTTCAAGCGCTTTCACATTAGATATCGCAGTTCCCAACTTGTAAAGGTGAAAAACACTGCATCTCACTAAGTGACATTGTTTAATGCGGTTTTACGACGGTTCATACCTTAACCTAACGTAACCTAACCTAACCTAACCCAACCTAACCTAACATAACCTAACCTAACCTAACCTAACCTAACCTAACCTAACCAAACCTAACCTAACGTAACCTAACCTAACCTAACCTAACCTAACCTAACCTAACGACGGTTTCATGCGCTTTCACATTAGATATCGTAGTTCCCGACTTGTAATGTTGAAAAACACTACATCTCACTAAGTGACATTGTTTAATGCGGTTTTACGACTGTTGATATCTCAACCTAACCTAACATTCGCACTTGTATCTAAATACGCTCAATTACACTGTTTCGTTCACAATTACGATATTTGCTTGACCTCACAGTTTCTCACCAACTTATTACAGTACAGAACGCTGTATCTCGCTAAATGACATCGTTCTTTAAGGTTTCAAGATACTTGCATGCGCTTCAACGAGAATATCACAACATAGCAGTATCGCACTTGTAACGGTACAACACGCAGTATTTGGCTTGTTCATGCCGTTTTGTGTGCTTTCACAACATTTCACCTATCGCAGTTTCGTACTCGCAATAAAACAACACTATCTCGTTAGATGACGTTGTTTTTGGTAGTTTCACGACGCTACCTAGCTTAAACTAACATAACTCAACCTAACATAACCTTCGCACTTCTATCGTTAGAAAACGTTTTACTCGCTACTTTACATTGCTTTCTACAACATTACGACGGTTTCAAGCGCTTTCATATTAGATATCACAGTTCCCAACTTGTAAAGGTTAAAAACACTGCATCTCACTAAGTGACATTGTTTAATGCGGTTTTACGACGGTTCATACCTTAACCTAACGTAACCTAACCTAACCTAACCTTACCTAACCTAACCTAACCTAACCAACCCAACCCAACCTAACCTAACCTAACCTAACCTAAACTAACCTAACCCAACCTAACCTAACCTAACCTAACCTAACCCAACCTAACCCAACCCAACCCAACCCAACCCAACCTAACCTAACCAAAGCTAACCTAACCTAACCTAACCAAACCTAACCTAACCTAACTTAACCTAACCTAACGTAACGTAACCTAACCTAACCTATTCTAACGTAACCTAACCTAACCTAACGTAACCTAACCTAACCTAACATAACCTAACGTAACCTAACCTAACCTAACGTAACCTAACCTAACCGAACCCAACCTAACCCAACCCAACCCAACCCAACAACACCCAACTCAACCTAACCTAACCTAACCTAACCTTACCTAACCTAACCAAATTATCCTTACCTAACCTAACCTAACCTAACCTAACGTAACCTAACCTAACCTAACCTAACGTAACCTAACCTAACCTAACCTAACCCAACCTAACCTAACCTAACCTAACCTAACCCAACTCAACCCAACCTAACCTAATCTAACCTAACCTAACCTAACCTAACCAAACCTAACCTAACCTAACCTAACCTAACCTAACGACGGTTGCAAGCGCTTTCACATTAGATATCGCAGTTCCCCACTTTTAATGGTGAAAAACAGTGCATCTCACTAATTGACATTGTTTAATGCGGTTTTACGACGGTTCATATCTTAACCTAACCTAACATTCGCACTTGTATCTAAAAACGCTCTATTACACTGTTTTGTTCACAATTACGATATTTGCATAACCTCACAGTTTTTCACCAACTTATTGCAGTACAGAACGCTGTATCTCGCTAAATGACATTGTTCTTTAAGGTTTCACGATGCTTGCATGCGCTTTAACGAGAATATCACAATATAGCAGTTTCGCACTTGTAACGGTAGAACACGCAGTATTTGGCTTGTTCATGCCGTTTTGTGTGCTTTCACAACATTTCACCTATCGCAGTTTAATACTCGCTATAAAACAACACTATCTCGTTAGATGACGTCGTTTTTGGTAGTTTCACGACGCTACCTAGCTTAAACTAACCTAACCTAAGCTAACCTTCGCACTTCTATCGTTAGAAAACGTTTTACTCGCAACTTTACAATGTTTTCTACAAGATTACGACGGTTTCATGCGCTTTCACATTAGATATCGTAGTTCCCGACTTGTAATGTTGAAAAACACTACATCTCACTAAGTGACATTGTTTAATGCGGTTTTACGACGGTTGATATATCAACCTAACCTAACATTCGCACTTGTATCTAAAGACGCTCAATTACACTGTTTCGTTCACAATTACGATATTTGCTTGACCTCACAGTTTCTCACCAACTTATTACAGTACAGAACGCTGTATCTCGCTAAATGACATCGTTCTTTAAGGTTTCACGATACTTGCATGCGCTTTACCGAGAATATCACAATATAGCAGTTTCGCACTTGTAACGGTAGAACACGCAGTATTTGGCTTGTTCATGCCGTTTTGTGTGCTTTCACAACATTTCACCTATCGCAGTTTAATACTCGCAATAAAACAACACTATCTCGTTAGATGACGTCGTTTTTGGTGGTTTCACGACGCTACGTAGCTTAAACTAACATAACTCAATCTAACATAACCTTCGCACTTCTATCGTTAGAAAACGTTTTACTCGCTGCTTTACATTGCTTTCTACAACATTACGACGGTTTCAAGCGCTTTCACATTAGATATCGCAGTTCCCAACTTGTAAAGGTGAAAAACACTGCATCTCACTAAGTGACATTGTTTAATGCGGTTTTACGACGGTTCATACCTTAACCTAACGTAACCTAACCTAACCTAACCCAACCTAACCTAACATAACCTAACCTAACCTAACCTAACCAAACCTAACCTAACGTAACCTAACCTAACCTAACCTAACGACGTTTGCAAGCGCTTTCACATTAGATATCGCAGTTCCCGACTTGTAATGGTGAAAAACACTGCCTCTCACTAAGTGACATTGTTTAATGCGGTTTTACGACGGTTCATCTTAACCTAACCTAACATTCGTACTTGTATTGAAAAACGCTCTATTACACTGTTTCGTTCACAATTACGATATTTGCATAACCTCACAGTTTTTCACCAACTTATTGCAGTACAGAACGCTGTATCTCGCTAAATGACATCGTTCTTTAAGGTTTCACGATACTTGCATGCGCTTTAACGAGAATATCACAATAAAGCAGTTTCGCACTTGTAACGGCACAAGACGCAGTATCTGGCTAGTTCATGCCATTTTGTGTGCTTTCCCAATATTTCACCTATCGCAGTTTCGTACTCGCAATAAAACAACACTATCTCGTTAGATGACATCGTTTTTGGTGGCTTCACGACGCTACCTAGCTCAAACTAACCGAACCTTCGCACTTCTATCGTTAGAAAACGTTTTATTCGCTACTTTACAATGTTTTCTACAAGATTACGACGGTTTCATGCGCTTTCACATTAGATATCGCAGTTCCCGACTTGTAATGGTGAAAAACACAGCATCTCACTAAGTGACATTGTTTAATGCAGTTTTAGCGCGGTTCATATCTTAACCTAACCTAACCTTACCTAACCCAACCTAACCTAACCTAACCTAACCAAACCTTACCTAACATCCCTAACCTAACCTAACCTAACCTAACCTAACCAAACCTAACCTAACCTAACCTAACGTAACCTAACCTAACCTAACCTAACCTAACCTAACCTAACCTAACGACGTTTGCAAGCGCTTTCACATTAGATATCGCAGTTCCCGACTTGTAATGGTGAAAAACACTGCATCTCACTAAGTGACATTGTTTAATGCGGTTTTACGACGGTTCATATCTTAACCTAACCTAACATTCGCACTTGCATTAAAAAACGCTCTATTACACTGTTTCGTTCACAATTAGGATATTTGCATAACCTCACAGTTTTTCACCAACTTATTGCAGTACAGAACGCTGTATCTCGCTAAATGACATCGTTCTTTAAGGTTTCACGATGCTTGCATGCGCTTTACCGAGAATATCACAATATAGCAGTTTCGCACTTGTAACGGTAGAACACGCAGTATTTGGCTTGTTCATGCCGTTTTGTGTGCTTTCACAACATTTCACCTATCGCAGTTTAATACTCGCAATAAAACAACACTATCTCGTTAGATGACGTCGTTTTTGGTGGTTTCACGACGCTACCTAGCTTAAACTAACATAACCTAACATAACCTTCGCACTTCTATCGTTAGAAAACGTTTTACTCGCTACTTTACGTTGCTTTCTACAACATTACGACGGTTTCAAGCGCTTTCACATTAGATATCACAGTTCCCAACTTGTAAAGGTGAAAAACACTGCATCTCACTAAGTGACATTGTTTAATGCGGTTTTACGACGGTTCATACCTTAACCTAACGTAACCTAACCTAACCTAACCTTACCTAACCTAACCTAACCTAACCTAACCCAACCCAACCCAACCTAACCTAACCTAACCTAAACTAACCTAACCCAACCTAACGTAACCTAACCTAACCTAACCTAACCCAACCCAACCCAACCCAACCTAACCTAACCTAAGCTAACCTAACCAAACCTAACCTAACCTAACTTAACCTAACCTAACGTAACCTAACCTAACCTAACCTATTCTAACGTAACCTAACCTTACCTGACCTAACCTAACCTAACGTAACCTAACCTAACCTAACATAACCTAACGTAACCTAACGTAACCTAACCTAACCTAACGTAACCTAACCTAACCTAACCCAACCTAACCCAACCCAACCCAACCCAACAACACCCAACCCAACAACACCCAACCCAACCTAACCTAACCTAACCTTACCTAACCTAACCAAATTATCCTTACCTAACCTAACCTAACCTAACGTAACCTAACCTAACCTAACCTAACGTAACCTAACCTAACCTAACGTAACCTAACCTAACCTAACCTAACCTAACCCAACCTAACCTAACCTAACCTAACCCAACTCAACCCAGCCTAACCTAATCTAACCTAACCTAACCTAACCTAACCTAACCTAACCTAACCTAACGACGTTTGCAAGCGCTTTCACATTAGATATCGCAGTTCCCGACTTGTAATGGTGAAAAACACTGCATCTCACTAAGTGACATTGTTTAATGCGGTTTTACGACGGTTCATATCTTAACCTAACCTAACATTCGCACTTGCATTAAAAAACGCTCTATTACACTGTTTCGTTCACATTTAGGATATTTGCATAACCTCACAGTTTTTCACCAACTTATTGCAGTACAGAACGCTGTATCTCGCTAAATGACATCGTTCTTTAAGGTTTCACGATGCTTACATGCGCTTTAACGAGAATATCACAACATAGCAGTTTCGCACTTGTAACGGTACAACACGCAGTATTTGGCTTGTTCATGCCGTTTTGTGTGCTTTCACATTTTACCTATCGCAGTTTCGTACTCGCAATAAAACAACACTATCTCGTTAGATGACGTCGTTTTTGGTGGTTTCACGACGCTACCTAGCTTAAACTAACATAACCTAACATACCCTTCGCACTTCTATCGTTAGAAAACGTTTTACTCGCTACTTTACATTGCTTTCTACAACATTACGACGGTTTCAAGCGCTTTCACATTAGATATCACAGTTCCCAACTTGTAAAGGTGAAAAACACTGCATCTCACTAAGTGACATTGTTTAATGCGGTTTTACGACGGTTCATACCTTAACCTAACGTAACCTAACCTAACCTAACCTTACCTAACCTAACCTAACCTAACCTAACCCAACCCAACCCAACCTAACCTAACCTAACCTAACCTAAACTAACCCAACCTAACCTAACCTAACCTAACCTAACCCAACCCAACCCAACCCAACCTAACCTAACCTAAGCTAACCTAACCAAACCAAACCTAACCTAACCTAACTTAACCTAACCTAACGTAACCTAACCTAACCTAACCTATTTTAACGTAACCTAACCTTACCTGACCTAACCTAACCTAACGTAACCTAACCTAACCTAACATAACCTAACGTAACCTAACCTAACCTAACCTAACCTAACGTAACCTAACCTAACCTAACCCAACCTAACCCAACCCAACCCAACCCAACAACACCCAACCCAACACCCAACCCAACCTAACCTAACCTAACCTTACCTAACCTAACCAAATTATCCTTACCTAACCTAACCTAACCTAACGTAACCTAACCTAACCTAACGTAACCTAACCTAACCTAACATAACCTAACCTAACCTAACCTAACCTAACCCAACCTAACCTAACCTAACCCAACTCAACCCAACCTAACCTAATCTAACCTAACCTAACCTAACCTAACCTAACAAAACCTAACCTAACCTAACCTAACCTAACGACGTTTGCAAGCGCTTTCACATTAGATATCGCAGTTCCCGACTTGTAATGGTGAAAAACACTGCATCTCACTAAGTGACATTGTTTAATGCGGTTTTACGACGGTTCATATCTTAACCTAACCTAACATTCGTACTTGTATTGAAAAACGCTCTATTACACTGTTTCGTTCACAATTACGATATTTGCATAACCTCAACGTTGTGCACCAACTTATTGCAGTACAGAACGCTGTATCTCGCTAAATGACATTGTTCTTTAAGGTTTCACGATGCTTGCATGCGCTTTAACGAGAATATCACAATAGAGCAGTTTCGCACTTGTAACGGTAGAACACGCAGTATTTGGCTTGTTCATGCCGTTTTGTGTGCATTCACATTTCACCTATCGCAGTTTAATACTCGCAATAAAACAACACTATCTCGTTAGATGACGTCGTTTTTGGTGGTTTCACGACGCTACCTAGCTTAAACTAACATAACTCAACCTAACATAACCTTCGCACTTCTATCGTTAGAAAACGTTTTACTCGGTACTTTACATTGCTTTCTGGAACATTACGACGGTTTCAAGCGCTTTCACATTAGATATCGCAGTTCCCAACTTGTAAAGGTGAAAAACACTGCATCTCACTAAGTGAAATTGTTTAATGCGGTTTTACGACGGTTCATACCTTAACCTAACGTAACCTAACCTAACCTAACCCAACCTAGCCTAACATAACCTAACCTAACCTAACCTAACCTAACCTAACCTAACCAAACCTAACCTAACGTAAATTAACCTAACCTAACCTAACGACGTTTGCAAGCGCTTTCACATTAGATATCGCAGTTGCCGACTTGTAATGGTGAAAAACACTGCATCTCACTTAGTGACATTGTTTAATGCGGTTTTACGACGGTTCATATCTTAACCTAACCTAACATTCGTACTTGTATTGAAAAACGCTCTATTACACTGTCTCGTTCACAATTACGATATTTGCATAACCTCACAGTTTTTCACCAACTTATTGCAGTACAGAACGCTGTATCTCGCTAAATGACATTGTTCTTTAAGGTTTCACGATGCTTGCATGCGCTTTAACGAGAATATCACAATAAAGCAGTTTCGCACTTGTAACGGCACAAGACGCAGTATCTGGCTAGTTCATGCCATTTTGTGTGCTTTCCCAATATTTCACCTATCGCAGTTTCGCACTCGCAATAAAACAACACTATCTCGTTAGATGACATCGTTTTTGGTGGTTTCACGACGCTACCTAGCTCAAACTAACCGAACCTTCGCACTTCTATCGTTAGAAAACGTTTTATTCGCTACTTTACAATGTTTTCTACAAGATTACGACGGTTTCATGCGCTTTCACATTAGATATCGCAGTTCCCGACTTGTAATGGTGAAAACACAGCATCTCACTAAGTGACATTGTTTAATGCGGTTTTAGCGCAGTTCATATCTTAACCTAACCTAACCTTACCTAACCCGACCTAACCTAACCTACCCTAACCAAACCTTACCTAACATACCCTAACCTGACCTAACCTAACCTAACCTAACCAAACCTAACCTAACCTAACCTAACCTAACGACGTTTTCAAGCGCTTTCACATTAGATATCGCAGTTCCCGACTTGTAATGGTGAAAAACACTGCATCTCACTAAGTGACATTGTTTAATGCGGTTTTACGACGGTTCATATCTTAACCTAACCTAACATTCGCACTTGTATTAAAAACGCTCTATTACACTGTTTCGTTCACAATTAGGATATTTGCATAACCTCACAGTTTTTCACCAACTTATTGCAGTACAGAACGCTGTATCTCGCTAAATGACATCGTTCTTTAAGGTTTCACGATGCTTGCATGCGCTTTAACGAGAATATCACATTATAGCAGTTTCGCACTTGTAACGGTACAACACGCAGTATCTGGCTTGTTCAAGCCGTTTTGTGTAATTTCACAACATTTCACCTATTGCAGTTTCGTACATGCAATAAAACAACACTATCTCGTTAGATGACGTCGTTTTTGGTGGTTTCACGACGCTACCTAGCTTAAACTAACATAACCTAACATAACCTTCGCACTTCTATTGTTAGAAAACGTTTTACTCGCTACTTTACATTGCTTTCTACAACATTACGACGGTTTCAAGCGCTTTCACATTAGATATCGCAGTTCCCAACTTGTAAAGGTGAAAAACACTGCATCTCACTAAGTGACATTGTTTATTGCGGTTTTACGACGGTTCATACCTTAACCTAACGTAACCTACCCTAACCTAACCCAACCTAACCTAACATAACCTAACCTAACCTAACCTAACCTAACCTAACCTAACCTAACCAAACCTAACCTAACGTAACCTAACCTAACCTAACCTAACCTAACCTAACCTAACCTAACGACGTTTGCAAGCGCTTTCACATTAGACATCGCAGTTCCCGACTTGTAATGGTGAAAAACACTGCATCTCACTAAGTGACATTGTTTAGTGCGGTTTTACGACGGTTCATATCTTAACCTAACCTAACATTCGTACTTGTATTGAAAAACGCTCTATTACACTGTTTCGTTCACATTTACGATATTTGCATAACCTCACAGTTTTTCACCAACTTATTGCAGTACAGAACGCTGTATCTCGCTAAATGACATTGTTCTTTAAGGTTTCACGATGCTTGCATGCGCTTTAACGAGAATATCACAATATAGCAGTTTCGCACTTGTAACGGTAGAACACGCAGTATTTGGCTTGTTCATGCCATTTTGTGTGCTTTCACAACATTTCACCTATCGCAGTTTAATACTCGCTATAAAACAACACTATCTTGTTAGATGACGTCGTTTTTGGTAGTTTCACGACGCTACCTAGCTTAAACTAACCTAACCTAACCTAACGTAACCTAACCTAACCTAACCTAACGTAACCTAACCTAACCTAACCTAACCTAACCCAACCTAACCTAACCTAACCTAACCTAACCCAACTCAACCCAAGCTAACCTAATCTAACCTAACCTAACCTAACCAAACCTAACCTAACCTAACATAACCTAACCTAACCTAACGACGGTTGCAAGCGCTTTCACATTAGATATCGCAGTTCCCCACTTTTAATGGTGAAAAACACTGCATCTCACTAATTGACATTGTTTAATGCGGTTTTACGACGGTTCATATCTTAACCTAACCTAACATTCGCACTTGTATCTAAAGACGCTCAATTACACTGTTTCGTTCACAATTACGATATTTGCTTGACCTCACAGTTTCTCACCAACTTATTACAGTACAGAACGCTGTATCTCGCTAAATGACATCGTTCTTTAAGGTTTCACGATACTTGCATGCGCTTTACCGAGAATATCACAATATAGCAGTTTCGCACTTGTAACGGTAGAACACGCAGTATTTGGCTTGTTCATGCCGTTTTGTGTGCTTTCACAACATTTCACCTATCGCAGTTTAATACTCGCTATAAAACAACACTATCTTGTTAGATGACGTCGTTTTTGGTAGTTTCACGACGCTACCTAGCTTAAACTAACCTAACCTAACCTAACGTAACCTAACCTAACCTAACCTAACGTAACCTAACCTAACCTAACCTAACCTAACCCAACCTAACCTAACCTAACCTAACCTAACCCAACTCAACCCAAGCTAACCTAATCTAACCTAACCTAACCTAACCAAACCTAACCTAACCTAACCTAACCTAACGACGGTTGCAAGCGCTTTCACATTAGATATCGCAGTTCCCCACTTTTAATGGTGAAAAACACTGCATCTCACTAATTGACATTGTTTAATGCGGTTTTACGACGGTTCATATCTTAACCTAACCTAACATTCGCACTTGTATCTAAAAACGCTCTATTACACTGTTTTGTTCACAATTACAATATTTGCATAACCTCACAGTTTTTCACCAACTTATTGCAGTACAGAACGCTGTATCTCGCTAAATGACATTGTTCTTTAAGGTTTCACGATGCTTGCATGCGCTTTAACGAGAATATCACAATATAGCAGTTTCGCACTTGTAACGGTAGAACACGCAGTATTTGGCTTGTTCATGCCGTTTTGTGTGCTTTCACAACATTTCACCTATCGCAGTTTAATACTCGCTATAAAACAACACTATCTCGTTAGATGACGTCGTTTTTGGTAGTTTAACGACGCTACCTAGCTTAAACTAACCTAACCTAACCTAACCTTCGCACTTCTATCGTTAGAAAACGTTTTACTCGCAACTTTACAATGTTTTCTACAAGATTACGACGGTTTCATGCGCTTTCACATTAGATATCGTAGTTCCCGACTTGTAATGTTGAAAAACACTACATCTCACTAAGTGACATTGTTTAATGCGGTTTTACGACGGTTGATATATCAACCTAACCTAACATTCGCACTTGTATCTAAAGACGCTCAATTACACTGTTTCGTTCACAATTACAATATTTGCTTGACCTCACAGTTTCTCACCAACTTATTACAGTACAGAACGCTGTATCTCGCTAAATGACATCGTTCTTTAAGGTTTCACGATACTTGCATGCGCTTTACCGAGAATATCACAATATAGCAGTTTCGCACTTGTAACGGTAGAACACGCAGTATTTGGCTTGTTCATGCCGTTTTGTGTGCTTTCACAACATTTCACCTATCGCAGTTTAATACTCGCTATAAAACAACACTATCTTGTTAGATGACGTCGTTTTTGGTAGTTTCACGACGCTACCTAGCTTAAACTAACCTAACCTAACCTAACGTAACCTAACCTAACCTAACCTAACGTAACCTAACCTAACCTAACCTAACCTAACCCAACCTAACCTAACCTAACCTAACCTAACCCAACTCAACCCAAGCTAACCTAATCTAACCTAACCTAACCTAACCAAACCTAACCTAACCTAACCTAACCTAACCTAACCTAACGACGGTTGCAAGCGCTTTCACATTAGATATCGCAGTTCCCCACTTTTAATGGTGAAAAACACTGCATCTCACTAATTGACATTGTTTAATGCGGTTTTACGACGGTTCATATCTTAACCTAACCTAACATTCGCACTTGTATCTAAAAACGCTCTATTACACTGTTTTGTTCACAATTACAATATTTGCATAACCTCACAGTTTTTCACCAACTTATTGCAGTACAGAACGCTGTATCTCGCTAAATGACATTGTTCTTTAAGGTTTCACGATGCTTGCATGCGCTTTAACGAGAATATCAGAATATAGCAGTTTCGCACTTGTAACGGTAGAACACGCAGTATTTGGCTTGTTCATGCCGTTTTGTGTGCTTTCACAACATTTCACCTATCGCAGTTTAATACTCGCTATAAAACAACACTATCTCGTTAGATGACGTCGTTTTTGGTAGTTTCACGACGCTACCTAGCTTAAACTAACCTAACCTAACCTAACCTTCGCACTTCTATCGTTAGAAAACGTTTTACTCGCAACTTTACAATGTTTTCTACAAGATTACGACGGTTTCATGCGCTTTCACATTAGATATCGTAGTTCCCGACTTGTAATGTTGAAAAACACTACATCTCACTAAGTGACATTGTTTAATGCGGTTTTACGACGGTTGATATATCAACCTAACCTAACATTCGCACTTGTATCTAAAGACGCTCAATTACACTGTTTCGTTCACAATTACGATATTTGCTTGACCTCACAGTTTCTCACCAACTTATTACAGTACAGAACGCTGTATCTCGCTAAATGACATCGTTCTTTAAGGTTTCACGATACTTGCATGCGCTTTACCGAGAATATCAGAATATAGCAGTTTCGCACTTGTAACGGTAGAACACGCAGTATTTGGCTTGTTCATGCCGTTTTGTGTGCTTTCACAACATTTCACCTATCGCAGTTTAATACTCGCAATAAAACAACACTATCTCGTTAGATGACGTCGTTTTTGGTGGTTTCACGACGCTACCTAGCTTAAACTAATATAACCTAACATAACCTTCGCACTTCTATCGTTAGAAAAAGTTTTACTCGCTACTTTACATTGCTTTCTACAACATTACGACGGTTTCAAGCGCTTTCACATTAGATATCACAGTTCCCAACTTGTAAAGGTGAAAAACACTGCATCTCACTAAGTGACATTGTTTAATGCGGTTTTACGACGGTTCATACCTTAACCTAACGTAACCTAACCTAACCTAACCTTACCTAACCTAACCTAACCTAACCTAACCCAACCCAACCCAACCTAACCTAACCTAACCTAACCTAAACTAACCTAACCCAACCTAACCTAACCTAACCTAACCTAACCCAACCCAACCCAACCCAACCTAACCTAACCTAAGCTAACCTAACCAAACCTAACCTAACCTAACTTAACCTAACCTAACGTAACCTAACCTAACCTAACCTATTCTAACGTAACCTAACCTTACCTGACCTAACCTAACCTAACGTAACCTAACCTAACCTAACATAACCTAACGTAACCTAACGTAACCTAACCTAACCTAACCTAACCTAACGTAACCTAACCTAACCTAACCCAACCTAACCCAACCCAACCCAACCCAACAACACCCAACCCAACAACACCCAACCCAACAACACCCAACCCAACCTAACCTAACCTAACCTTACCTAACCTAACCAAATTATCCTTACCTAACCTAACCTAACCTAACGTAACCTAACCTAACCTAACGTAACCTAACCTAACCTAACGTAACCTAACCTAACCTAACCTAACCTAACCCAACCTAACCTAACCTAACCTAACCCAACTCAACCCAACCTAACCTAATCTAACCTAACCTAACCTAACCTAACCTAACAAAACCTAACCTAACCTAACCTAACCTAACCTAACGACGTTTGCAAGCGCTTTCACATTAGATATCGCAGTTCCCGACTTGTAATGGTGAAAAACACTGCATCTCACTAAGTGACATTGTTTAATGCGGTTTTACGACGGTTCATATCTTAACCTAACCTAACATTCGCACTTGCATTAAGAAACGCTCTATTACACTGTTTCGTTCACATTTAGGATATTTGCATAACCTCACAGTTTTTCACCAACTTATTGCAGTACAGAACGCTGTATCTCGCTAAATGACATCGTTCTTTAAGGTTTCACGATGCTTGCATGCGCTTTAACGAGAATATCACAACATAGCAGTTTCGCACTTGTAACGGTACAACACGCAGTATTTGGCTTGTTCATGCCGTTTTGTGTGCTTTCACATTTTACCTATCGCAGTTTCGTACTCGCAATAAAACAACACTATCTCGTTAAATGACGTCGTTTTTGGTGGTTTCACGACGCTACCTAGCTTAAACTAACATAACCTAACATAACCTTCGCACTTCTATCGTTAGAAAACGTTTTACTCGCTACTTTACATTGCTTTCTACAACATTACGACGGTTTCAAGCGCTTTCACAATAGATATCACAGTTCCCAACTTGTAAAGGTGAAAAACACTGCATCTCACTAAGTGACATTGTTTAATGCGGTTTTACGACGGTTCATACCTTAACCTAACGTAACCTAACCTAACCTAACCTTACCTAACCTAACCTAACCTAACCTAACCCAACCCAACCCAACCTAACCTAACCTAACCTAACCTAAACTAACCCAACCTAACCTAACCTAACCTAACCTAACCCAACCCAACCCAACCCAACCTAACCTAACCTAAGCTAACCTAACCAAACCAAACCTAACCTAACCTAACTTAACCTAACCTAACGTAACCTAACCTAACCTAACCTATTCTAACGTAACCTAACCTTACCTGACTTAACCTAACCTAACGTAACCTAACCTAACCTAACATAACCTAACGTAACCTAACCTAACCTAACCTAACCTAACGTAACCTAACCTAACCTAACCCAACCTAACCCAACCCAACCCAACCCAACAACACCCAACCCAACAACACCCAACCCAACCTAACCTAACCTAACCTTACCTAACCTAACCAAATTATCCTTACCTAACCTAACCTAACCTAACGTAACCTAACCTAACCTAACGTAACCTAACCTAACCTAACATAACCTAACCTAACCTAACCTAACCTAACCTAACCCAACCTAACCTAACCTAACCTAACCTAACCCAACTCAACCCAACCTAACCTAATCTAACCTAACCTAACCTAACCTAACCTAACAAAACCTAACCTAACCTAACCTAACCTAACGACGTTTGCAAGCGCTTTCACATTAGATATCGCAGTTCCCGACTTGTAATGGTGAAAAACACTGCATCTCACTAAGTGACATTGTTTAATGCGGTTTTACGACGGTTCATATCTTAACCTAACCTAACATTCGTACTTGTATTGAAAAACGCTCTATTACACTGTTTCATTCACAATTACGATATTTGCATAACCTCAACGTTGTGCACCAACTTATTGCAGTACAGAACACTGTATCTCGCTAAATGACATTGTTCTTTAAGGTTTCACGATGCTTGCATGCGCTTTAACGAGAATATCACAATATAGCAGTTTCGCACTTGTAACGGTAGAACACGCAGTATTTGGCTTGTTCATGCCGTTTTGTGTGCATTCACATTTCACCTATCGCAGTTTAATACTCGCAATAAATCAATACTATCTCGTTAGATGACGTCGTTTTTGGTGGTTTCACGACGCTACCTAGCTTAAACTAACATAACTCAACCTAACATAACCTTCGCACTTCTATCGTTAGAAAACGTTTTACTCGCTACTTTACATTGCTTTCTGGAACATTACGACGGTTTCAAGCGCTTTCACATTAGATATCGCAGTTCCCAACTTGTAAAGGTGAAAAACACTGCATCTCACTAAGTGAAATTGTTTAATGCGGTTTTACGACGGTTCATACCTTAACCTAACGTAACCTAACCTAACCTAACCCAACCTAACCTAACATAACCTAACCTAACCTAACCTAACCTAACCTAACCAAACCTAACCTAACGTAACCTAACCTAACCTAACCTAACGACGTTTGCAAGCGCTTTCACATTAGATATCGCAGTTGCCGACTTGTAATGGTGAAAAACACTGCATCTCACTTAGTGACATTGTTTAATGCGGTTTTACGACGGTTCATATCTTAACCTAACCTAACATTCGTACTTGTATTGAAAAACGCTCTATTACACTGTCTCGTTCACAATTACGATATTTGCATAACCTCACAGTTTTTCACCAACTTATTGCAGTACAGAACGCTGTATCTCGCTAAATGACATTGTTCTTTAAGGTTTCACGATGCTTGCATGCGCTTTAACGAGAATATCACAATAAAGCAGTTTCGCACTTGTAACGGCACAAGACGCAGTATCTGGCTAGTTCATGTCATTTTGTGTGCTTTCCCAATATTTCACCTATCGCAGTTTCGCACTCGCAATAAAACAACACTATCTCGTTAGATGACATCGTTTTTGGTGGTTTCACGACGCTACCTAGCTCAAACTAACCGAACCTTCGCACTTCTATCGTTAGAAAACGTTTTATTCGCTACTTTACAATGTTTTCTACAAGATTACGACGGTTTCATGCGCTTTCACATTAGATATCGCAGTTCCCGACTTGTAATGGTGAAAACACAGCATCTCACTAAGTGACATTGTTTAATGCGGTTTTAGCGCGGTTCATATCTTAACCTAACCTAACCTTACCTAACCCGACCTAACCTAACCTACCCTAACCAAACCTTACCTAACATACCCTAACCTGACCTAACCTAACCTAACCTAACCAAACCTAACCTAACCTAACCTAACGACGTTTTCAAGCGCTTTCACATTAGATATCGCAGTTCCCGACTTGTAATGGTGAAAAACACTGCATCTCACTAAGTGACATTGTTTAATGCGGTTTTACGACGGTTCATATCTTAACCTAACCTAACATTCGCACTTGTATTAAAAACGCTCTATTACACTGTTTCGTTCACAATTAGGATATTTGCATAACCTCACAGTTTTTCACCAACTTATTGCAGTACAGAACGCTGTATCTCGCTAAATGACATCGTTCTTTAAGGTTTCACGATGCTTGCATGCGCTTTAACGAGAATATCACAATATAGCAGTTTCGCACTTGTAACGGTAGAACACGCAGTATTTGGCTTGTTCATGCCGTTTTGTGTGCTTTCACAACATTTCACCTATCGCAGTTTAATACTCGCTATAAAACAACACTATCTTGTTAGATGACGTCGTTTTTGGTAGTTTCACGACGCTACCTAGCTTAAACTAACCTAACCTAACCTAACGTAACCTAACCTAACCTAACCTAACGTAACCTAACCTAACCTAACCTAACCTAACCCAACCTAACCTAACCTAACCTAACCTAACCCAACTCAACCCAAGCTAACCTAATCTAACCTAACCTAACCTAACCTAACCTAACCAAACCTAACCTAACCTAACCTAACCTAACCTAACCTAACCTAACGACGGTTGCAAGCGCTTTCACATTAGATATCGCAGTTCCCCACTTTTAATGGTGAAAAACACTGCATCTCACTAATTGACATTGTTTAATGCGGTTTTACGACGGTTGATATATCAACCTATCCTAACATTCGCACTTGTATCTAAAGACGCTCAATTACACTGTTTCGTTCACAATTACGATATTTGCTTGACCTCACAGTTTCTCACCAACTTATTACAGTACAGAACGCTGTATCTCGCTAAATGACATCGTTCTTTAAGGTTTCACGATACTTGCATGCGCTTTACCGAGAATATCACAATATAGCAGTTTCGCACTTGTAACGGTAGAACACGCAGTATTTGGCTTGTTCATGCCGTTTTGTGTGCTTTCACAACATTTCACCTATCGCAGTTTAATACTCGCAATAAAACAACACTATCTCGTTAGATGACGTCGTTTTTGGTGGTTTCACGACGCTACGTAGCTTAAACTAACATAACTCAACCTAACATAACCTTCGCACTTCTATCGTTAGAAAACGTTTTACTCGCTACTTTACTATGCTTTCTACAACATTACGACGGTTTCAAGCGCTTTCACATTAGATATCGCAGTTCCCAACTTGTAAAGGTGAAAAACACTGCATCTCACTAAGTGACATTGTTTAATGCGGTTTTACGACGGTTCATACCTTAACCTAACGTAACCTAACCTAACCTAACCCAACCTAACCTAACATAACCTAACCTAACCTAACCAAACCTAACCTAACGTAACCTAACCTAACCTAACCTAACCTAACGACGTTTGCAAGCGCTTTCACATTAGATATCGCAGTTCCCGACTTGTAATGGTGAAAAACACTGCCTCTCACTAAGTGACATTGTTTAATGCGGTTTTACGACGGTTCATATCTTAACCTAACCTAACTTTCGTACTTGTATTGAAAAACGCTCTATTACACTGTTTCGTTCACAATTACGATATTTGCATAACCTCACAGGTTTTCACCAACTTATTGCAGTACAGAACGCTGTATCTCGCTAAATGACATCGTTCTTTAAGGTTTCACGATGCTTGCATGCGCTTTAACGAGAATATCACATTATAGCAGTTTCGCACTTGTAACGGTACAACACGCAGTATCTGGCTTGTTCAAGCCGTTTTGTGTAATTTCACAACATTTCACCTATTGCAGTTTCGTACATGCAATAAAACAACACTATCTCGTTAGATGACGTCCTTTTTGGTGGTCTCACGACGCTACATAGCTTAAACTAACATAACTCAAGCTAACCTTCGCACTTCTATCGTTAGAAAACGTTTTACTCGCAACTTTACAATGTTTTCTACAAGATTACGACGGTTTCATGCGCTTTCACATTAGATATCGTAGTTCCCGACTTGTAATGTTGAAAAACACTACATCTCACTAAGTGACATTGTTTAATGCGGTTTTACGACGGTCTATATCTCAACCTAACCTAACATTCGCACTTGTATCTAAGTACGCTCAATTACACTGTTTCGTTCACAATTACGATATTTGCTTGACCTCACAGCTTTTCACCAACTTATTGCAGTACAGAACGCTGTATCTCGCTAAATGACATCGTTCTTTAAGGTTTCACGATGCTTGCATGCGCTTTAACGAGAATATCACATTATAGCAGTTTCGCACTTGTAACGGTACAACACGCAGTATCTGGCTTGTTCAAGCCGTTTTGTGTAATTTCACAACATTTCACCTATTGCAGTTTCGTACTCGCAATAAAACAACACTATCTCGTTAGATGACGTCGTTTTTGGTGGTTTCACGACGCTACCTAGCTTAAACTAACATAACCTAACATAACCTTCGCACTTCTATCGTTAGAAAACGTTTTACTCGCTACTTTACATTGCTTTCTACAACATTACGACGGTTTCAAGCGCTTTCACATTAGATATCACAGTTCCCAACTTGTAAAGGTGAAAAACACTGCATCTCACTAAGTGACAATGTTTAATGCGGTTTTACGACGGTTCATACCTTAACCTAACGTAACCTAACCTAACCTAACCTTACCTAACCTAACCTAACCTAACCTAACCCAACCCAACCCAACCTAACCTAACCTAACCTAACCTAAACTAACCTAACCCAACCTAACCTAACCTAACCTAACCTAACCCAACCCAACCCAACCCAACCTAACCTAACCTAAGCTAACCTAACCAAACCTAACCTAACCTAACTTAACCTAACCTAACGTAACCTAACCTAACCTAACCTATTCTAACGTAACCTAACCTTACCTGACCTAACCTAACCTAACCTAACCTAACATAACCTAACGTAACCTAACCTAACCCAACCTAACCTAACGTAACCTAACCTAACCTAACCTAACCTAACCCAACCCAACCTAACCCAACAACACCCAACCCAACCTAACCTAACCTAACCTTACCTAACCTAACCAAATTATCCTTACCTAACCTAACCTAACCTAACGTAACCTAACCTAACCTAACCTAACGTAACCTAACCTAACCTAACGTAACCTAACCTAACCTAACCTAACCTAACCCAACCTAACCTAACCTAACCTAACCTAACCCAACTCAACCCAACCTAATCTAACCTAACCTAACCTAACCTAACCTAACCTAACAAAACCTAACCTAACCTAACCTAACCTAACCTAACGACGTTTGCAAGCGCTTTCACATTAGATATCGCAGTTCCCGACTTGTAATGGTGAAAAACACTGCATCTCACTAAGTGACATTGTTTAATGCGGTTTTACGACGGTTCATATCTTAACCTAACCTAACATTCGTACTTGTATTGAAAAACGCTCTATTACACTGTTTCGTTCACAATTACGATATTTGCTTGACCTCACAGTTTCTCACCAACTTATTACAGTACAGAACGCTGTATCTCGCTAAATGACATCGTTCTTTAAGGTTTCACGATACTTGCATGCGCTTTACCGAGAATATCACAATATAGCAGTTTCGCACTTGTAACGGTAGAACACGCAGTATTTGGCTTGTTCATGCCGTTTTGTGTGCTTTCACAACATTTCACCTATCGCAGTTTAATACTCGCAATAAAACAACACTATCTCGTTAGATGACGTCGTTTTTGGTGGTTTCACGACGCTACGTAGCTTAAACTAACATAACTCAACCTAACATAACCTTCGCACTTCTATCGTTAGAAAACGTTTTACTCGCTACTTTACATTGCTTTCTACAACATTACGACGGTTTCAAGCGCTTTCACACTAGATATCGCAGTTCCCAACTTGTAAAGGTGAAAAACACTGCATCTCACTAAGTGACATTGTTTAATGCGGTTTTACGACGGTTCATACCTTAACCTAACGTAACCTAACCCAACCTAACCTAACATAACCTAACCTAACCTAACCTAACCTAACCAAACCTAACCTAACGTAACCTAACCTAACCTAACCTAACCTAACCTAACGACGTTTGCAAGCGCTTTCACATTAGATATCGCAGTTCCCGACTTGTAATGGTGAAAAACACTGCCTCTCACTAAGTGACATTGTTTAATGCGGTTTTACGACGGTTCATATCTTAACCTAACCTAACATTCGTACTTGTATTGAAAAACGCTCTATTACACTGTTTCGTTCACAATTACGATATTTGCATAACCTCACAGTTTTTCACCAACTTATTGCAGTACAGAACGCTGTATCTCGCTAAATGACATCGTTCTTTAAGGTTTCACGATGCTTGCATGCGCTTTAACGAGAATATCACATTATAGCAGTTTCGCACTTGTAACGGTACAACACGCAGTATCTGGCTTGTTCAAGCCGTTTTGTGTAATTTCACAACATTTCACCTATTGCAGTTTCGTACATGCAATAAAACAACACTATCTCGTTAGATGACGTCCTTTTTGGTGGTCTCACGACGCTACATAGCTTAAACTAACATAACTCAAGCTAACCTTCGCACTTCTATCGTTAGAAAACGTTTTACTCGCAACTTTACAATGTTTTCTACAAGATTACGACGGTTTCATGCGCTTTCACATTAGATATCGTAGTTCCCGACTTGTAATGTTGAAAAACACTACATCTCACTAAGTGACATTGTTTAATGCGGTTTTACGACGGTGTATATCTCAACCTAACCTAACATTCGCACTTGTATCTAAGTACGCTCAATTACACTGTTTCGTTCACAATTACGATAATTGCTTGACCTCACAGTTTCTCACCAACTTATTACAGTACAGAACGCTGTATCTCGCTAAATGACATCGTTCTTTAAGGTTTCACGATACTTGCATGCGCTTTAACGAGAATATCACAATAAAGCAGTTTCGCACTTGTAACGGCACAAGACGCAGTATCTGGCTAGTTCATGCCATTTTGTGTGCTTTCCCAATATTTCACCTATCGCAGTTTCGTACTCGCAATAAAACAACACTATCTCGTTAGATGACATCGTTTTTGGTGGCTTCACGACGCTACCTAGCTCAAACTAACCGAACCTTCGCACTTCTATCGTTAGAAAACGTTTTATTCGCTACTTTACAATGTTTTCTACAAGATTACGACGGTTTCATGCGCTTTCACATTAGATATCGCAGTTCCCGACTTGTAATGGTGAAAAACACAGCATCTCACTAAGTGACATTGTTTAATGCAGTTTTAGCGCGGTTCATATCTTAACCTAACCTAACCTTACCTAACCCAACCTAACCTAACCTAACCTAACCAAACCTTACCTAACATCCCTAACCTAACCTAACCTAACCTAACCAAACCTAACCTAACCTAACCTAACGTAACCTAACCTAACCTAACCTAACCTAACGACGTTTGCAAGCGCTTTCACATTAGATATCGCAGTTCCCGACTTGTAATGGTGAAAAACACTGCATCTCACTAAGTGACATTGTTTAATGCGGTTTTACGACGGTTCATATCTTAACCTAACCTAACATTCGCACTTGCATTAAAAAACGCTCTATTACACTGTTTCGTTCACAACTAGGATATTTGCATAACCTCACAGTTTTTCACCAACTTATTGCAGTACAGAACGCTGTATCTCGCTAAATGACATCGTTCTTTAGGTTTCACGATGC